>NC_089795.1:2109521-2137021 GCF_040412425.1 Macrobrachium rosenbergii | reverse complement strand
CAAGTTAAGTTTTTTAGAAATATGCACTCGATGGCCGTCGTCTTTTTGGCCCTTAGTCAAAGGTTCCATTTCAGTTTTATGTTACTGCGACGTATGAAATAAACTGGCAACGGCAGAGAGAGAGAGAGAGAGAGAGAGAGAGAGAGAGAGAGAGAGAGAGAGAGAGAGAGAGAGAGAGAGAGAGAGAGAGAAACCGTGGCTTTAGAGTTGTTTTATTTTGATAAAGTTTTAGAATTATTTGGTGTTAAACTCGTTATTTCCATTCCGACGCTCTTCCACAATTGTAAGGGAGCGTAGTCTGGGTACTCTTATCTCAACGCCCCCTGACCCTCCTCCACCACACTTTAAGGTCAAAGCTTTTAGATTAAGGGCATTTGCTTTTCATGTATGATCTCAAGAAAGCTACAGATAAAAAAAAAAAAAAACAGCACTATTTCATTCACCATTAACAAATTTACACGTCATATTTATTTATGGCAGCCCCAGTGGCAGCAGAGAGATTAAGACAGAGACCTGGAAGGTTTAAAGAGGAACTATTAAGAACATTATGCATTCATTTAATGTACTTATCTACGTGACTTCTAAAAGGCAATTCCCTTGCAGCCTTGGGAACGCAAACCTGTCTTGGTTTACGATGCTGGGTTGCCATATTTTGAGAAGAAAAGTTACTTTCAACCTGATCCTCTTGCAGTGACAAAGATCGATCTCAGTGTTATCGCATTTCCAATTCTCTCTACAGTTTTTTTTTTTTTTTTTTTGCCTGTAATTCACGTTTTTCATGGACTTTCAAAACCTTTAGGACAGAAGCGTCTGAGTATCTCTCCTTTTGTATTGAAGCACTTTGAGCCTTACAATTCCCTTTGAATATGTATACATACGTATTTACTCAGACACACACTAACATGGATATTATATATATATATATATATATATATATATATATATATATATATATATATATATATATATATATATATATATATATATATATATATATATATGTATGTATGTGTGTGTGTATGTATGTATATATATGTATGTATATATATATATATATATATATATATATATATATATATATATATATATATATATATATATATATATATATATATATATATATATATATATATATATATATATATATATATATATATATATATATATATATATATATATATATATATGTGTGTGTGTGTGTGTGTGTGTGTGTGTGTGTGTGTGTGTGTGTGTGTGTGTGTGTGTGAATTTTTAGATATTCTATTTTAACCTAAATGTTAAAATGTTATCACAGAGTATTTTGGAAGTTTTGCGTAGAGTAGATGTATGATTGACTATTTTTTTAATATTTTTGGCATTTGTTACTAATAAATTGTAATCATTGACTAAATAAAAAATGCAGTGTATCATCATCGTCAGTACAAGATGCAATCAGCGGATATCAGTTCCCAATGTTCATTAGTGATATGCTTTGTTTCCATTGTGCGACACAGAATTGGTTTCTATTCAGAGCTCGCATCTCTATCATTGAATAAGCTCAAAATTAGTTTTCATGAATAAATAACTGATTGCACAGATAGTAGGAAAACTAAAATCTGAAGACACGAATAATGAAAAACAAAATTAAGAAAAGCTGCAAACAATAAATTCACGAGATTAAACGTGTGAGCTTCACCCTTTTATATATTGTAGATGGTATAGCCAAGTTTAATTTGAATCTGCGATTTTAAGAACATAAAAAAAAATATGTTAGAGCTCGTCACTTCATTTTTTAAGTAACATCGGCTTCTTTATAAAACACAGTAAAGGAATTGTTGCATAAATGATGTAGACAGTATACATGAAATTTACATTGACTATGTAAAGAACACGTAAAATATCAGAATGAATGTAGAAAATGTCAGTGAATTAAGCAGCTACATATGAAACTATCTTGCAGGTAAATAATGATATTTAAAAGTCTCTTCCTGTGCAAAGGTGTCAAAGTATTAAGAAAAAAATTTGTTTACATTTAAGTGTAATTTTTCTGAAAATAAACTAAAAAAAAAAAAAAAAACAGCGTATTGTGAGCATGACTATGAAATGTTCCGATTTGGGAAGCTGAAAAGGCGGTCTCGAGCTCAGCCAGCATTATGAATATATGTTTTTCCCAGAGTGAAGCAGCCTTTGTGTCAGACTCATAATGACGAAGGTATATTTTCTGGTGTCTTTTTTTTTTTTTTTTGATTCCTCGGACTTTCAGTTTATTCATACTTTTTTCATTTTGAGTTTCTTTTTCTTCTGTCGCACACGTCAACTCATTTATGTTCCGACCTCCTTTTGCCATTATTATGCCAGGTTGCTGAGGTTCAAATTTAGAATTTCCACTAGTAGTTTTTGTTTACTGTTGCTTTTAGCATGTCATTTTCTACATATTGAAATATGCTAACAACTGATATGTGAAGAATATATTTCAAGGAATAAGGAAAATAATTCAAATTGCTGGGGTCATAAACATAAACAATAGCGTGTTTGAAACATTATGAACAGCAAAATTTTTTTATTACATTTTATTTATTACAATCTGCATTTAGAAATCCAAGCGCCGATAGTGATTTTTCATCATCGAAATCTATTTCTAGAAAGGAATAAGAGCGACAGTGCTAAAATCCTTAACAGGCTTTTATTAATAGCAACATTATGGAAATCCTTCTGAAACCCATCATCAGTCCGGGGAAAGGAACAATACAGGACATGCATATAAATAAAGTTTAGCGCGGGTCATGTCAACTGAATTTTATGTTTTAATTTGAACAGATGGTAGTTCTCACTGTACTAACTGCATTGAACTGATTTCACTTATATGGTTATTACTGTTGACAAAACCAGATATTTTGTTTGTTCAATTAAAACAGGTAAAACGAAACGTCTATGAAAAATGGGTAATTAGGAATTAAAAACATAATGACCTAAAAAAAAATGAAAAGAAACTATGTCATAATTAAACAAAGCGAAGTAGATAAAGTCAGATGTAAAATGTTATTTCATGAAATGTGGCTGGGAGTACAGTATACTGCCATTCAGTTCTAGATTCACTTATTTTTTTATATGTAAAGAGAATCTACAGTAAGAAGGAGCAGTTTGTTTAAAGCTTTACTCGGGATTCTGAAAACATGGTCTTGCTGGAGTGAGTAATCTTTAAGAGAAGAGTGAAATGATTTTCAGTGGTAGCCTCATCCTAATGCTCGTTTACAAAATGTTTAGACATTATACGTCGCTCCTATATATTGCAACTGCTCATAGACCTGGCACTACCCTGAGGACAGCTGAATTCGAAATAACATAGAGTTAAGCCTTAAAAAAGAAAGAATCTCTTTCTTAAGTAAGAAGCAAAAATAGTCTTAAACTATCCATGTGGAAAAAAATTCTTAATATCCTGTCAATAATTCTTATTTTTCGAAGCCAACATTTCAAACATATAACTAAGTTGAACATTTTACATCATTTGGTGCAGTAAAAATTATGATTCAAGGTGTAAACGTCCTGTCATGAACGGATCTAATTATTCTCTAAACTATTCTGGCTAGAAATGAATGGTGCTAAATTTCTTGATATGAAATATACTTTTTTAAGAAATGAAGAATCAGCCCAATACACACAAAGTTAGTTTTTTTATAACAATATTTTGGACATCTGCTCTTTCTGTCGACCCTGATGTCATGGAAAAGTAATTTCCGAATAATTTTAAATGTAAATTCTTGTTCTAAGACTAGGCGTTCAAGAGTTCGATGTATGGTCGTATTTTGGAAAATTTGCTTTGGATTACTTTCTTACTAATGATTAAAGTGCATGCATATGCATGTGAAACGCATAAGCGTAGCTGGACTATTAGATAATTCCTCTGAACTCAAAGCACGAGCAAAGCAGTGGAGTTCGTTTCACTACTTTTCATAATTTCTGAACATACACTCGTTTCAATTTCTTCTTGATATGTTCACGAAATAACTGAACTATTACAAACTAATGTCAATAGCTAAGTTCTTCACTTTTCCTAAGTTATGAAAAGCAGGTAGTTTAATTGTTAATAAAGCATTTTGAATTTTCAAATTTTTTTCTCACATATAACTTATCGACAAGTAAAGATTTATGCACCTCGAACTGAAGGCACCGAATATGTACATTCACGGATACAGAATCATTAATAAACATCTGTTAACTTTAAAGACTTACAGACCGATGAGAATGAGAGACTAGCTCCTTGCCTAAACCATTTTTTTTTTTTTTGCACGCATGTCTTATGGTATTAGTATAAATTACTGGAAATGTTTCCATTATTTTGTAAAAGATGATTCATTACGAATAGACTCAATAGGTCACGGGTAATAAATGAGTTATAAGACAAATAATAAATTAGAGTAGTGGACTCAACATGAATTGTCTTTTTTCAGTTAAATAAGTCTTTGGTGTTTCATGCATTGCTTGGCATGATGTGAACTTGTAGACATAAACTTAATCAAATCAATCGATCAGAATAGTTGACCTTTGTAAAGACCTGAATTTTTAATTCAGTCTTTATCGAGAAGAACAATTGTGATTATAATCCCTAGAACAAAGCACACCAAGACCCACGGAATAGACACCAAATAAAATCATCAAACTTATAATTACACATTATTTCGACGCACACTAGTGCTGATATAAAGAAATTTGGTGTTAAGAAAGAAGACAAGACCAGAAGTTTTGTTGCAGTGTACCTTATACTGCGGAAGCAAGAGGAAAACTGTATGCTAACGTCACCAGAAAGTTAATTGGGAGAAAATACTTTACTAAATTATAGAGAAGATTATAATATTCTCCATTAAGTATGCTAGAATTCACAGTAGGGGAAAAGTTTGCAGTGAAAAGTACAATGGCTTTTTATCAACATAAGCATTTCAAAAGCGCAATTCTTTAAAGTGAATACCTACTAGTCCAGGAGGAAACAAAAACATAGCACAAATAAATGGCTTTAAAAAACTTCTGCTCATTAAGGATATTTTTCCTTTCTATATTTTCTAAAATTGAATATATAAATACCAAATAAATAGAAGGTACCTTTTTGTTCATAGGACCACGCTTTTATATATATGAAAATTCGAAATTGTATTTGTTTTAGCATTGGAAATCAAATATGATGCTGTACTCTCCGATGAAGAAACAAGAGGATATGGAAAAGATAAAAAAAAAAAAAAAAGCGGTCGTCTTTTGTCACAACTGCTTCGTCTTCGATCATGCCACTTTCGGGACCTTATTTCTTTATCGTTAGTGTTTACACAAACACACATACACACATACACACATATGCACACATATACAGTATATATATATATATATATATATATATATATATATATATATATATATATATATATATATATATATATATATATATATATATACACATACACATATATACACATACACACACACACACATATATATATATATATATATATATATATATATATATATATATATATATATATATATATATATATATATATATATATATATATATATATATATATATATATATATATATATTATATATATATAGATATATATATATATGACTATATATATATATATATATATATATATATATATATATATATATATATATATATTATATATATATATATATATATACATATATATATATATATATATATATATATATATATATATATATATATATATATGCTATATATATATATATATATATATATATATATAGGCTATATATATATTGTTATATATATATATATATATATATATATATATATATATATATACTGTATGTATGTGTATATATGTGTGTTTGTGTATACACTAACGATAAAGAAATAAGGTCCTGAAAGTGTCATTAACGAAGACGAAGCATACTGTGACAAAAGACGACTTCATTTTTATTTATATATATATATATATATATATAAATATATATATATATATATATATATTTTATATATATTTTTATATTACATATGTATATATATATATATATATATATATGTTTTATAAATATATTGTGTTTACTGTTTTATATATATATATTATATATATGTCATATATAAAAAATCTTTTATATAGTAAGACAATATATAAATTGATATATATATATATATATATATATATATATATATATATATATATATATATATATATATATATATATATATATATATATAGCTTAGATATATATAGTTGATATATATATATATATATTGACAAAAACGATATTACGGCATATATGTTACAAGGTATATATATATATATAATATATATTATATATATATATATAATTATATATATATATTTGTATTTATATTATATATATATATAGGGAATATATATATATATATATGCTTTATTTTATCCCACTGTCTGTATTCAATATGAGATATGAACGAATGATTTGTGATGACAAAGCAGGCAATATAACACTACAAATGGTTATTATGCTTATTCTGGGCTAATGGTCCCTGTTTACCATATATTCTATGTTCAGTTTGATAACAACCATATGCTTGGAGCTAAATATTTCCCTTTTTGGGTCAGGCTATTGCTGATTTGTTTCGTGGGGGCAAATGAAAGATTAACAAATTCTTCCAAATCAGGCCCATTATTAGCGAGAGACTGCGTCGTGAAAACATATATCTCAAGGAGTGAAGCTGGGTGATTCTGGGATCTGGTGGAGATTATCTTAACTGGATTCGTTGGGTCTCCACTTCACTTCAGTACTTATTTCCTTCAGTTGTTAATGAAACGAAAGAGCTAAGAATATTTTGATGCTCATTTTGACCATATTATTTTATATTGGTGAAGCCAATATATGTTTTATAAATTTGCGTTTATTTTTCTCATATGGGTAATTTAGTATGTCACGTGTAAAAAAAAAAAATCTTTTTTACATAAGACAATGCTCTAAAATGATATGTGAACGTACGTGAATACGTATAGATATTTTCATCAAACATGAAATTAAAGATTAGATCCTTGACGTTGAGGACCTAGTTCCATCTTGATAAAAACGATCATGGCATTACGTTAAAGACGAGATTTTTCCTTAATGTTATTCTGTTCATACCGGTGAATTATTTACTTAATTTGTTTTTTCTTTTATTCTATGGAGGGAATCCATAGTAGAGGTCTGCTTTATTTTTCCCATTTTCTTTACCCAGTGATGAAATATATACGAACACATTGAAGAGAATATGATTATATTTGTTTAGGACTACTAAAGTTTTACTGTTTACTAAATGGTGTTGGTTATTGGAATGAAATCAGAGCTAATGAAGTTTTGTTGTATCAGAACAGTGTTTTTCTTCCTCAGTGGCGCTTGGGTATATTATTCGCCATTGTTATTTGTTTTTAATCTCATCTTATTATTCTACATTATGAATCCTTGTGTTTCAGTTCACTAAATAACATGATTTTTCTTTTTTTACTGTTTCGAGGATTATATTTTTTTAAGGCAAAAACTTACAACAATGTATTTTTGCCATATTCGATGCAATGCATTTTGACCAAATTTGATACATATAGTCAAGCTCTCTCTCTCTCTCTCTCTCTCTCTCTCTCTCTCTCTCTCTCTCTCTTGTCTGTATATATATTTATATATATATATATATATATATATATATATATATATATATATATATATATATATATATATATATATATATATATATATATATATATATATATATATATATATATATATATATATATATATATATATATATATATATTTAAATAACGTATAACACACATGATAAACACACATTTATATATATATATATATATATATATATATATATATATATATATATATATATATATATATATATATATATATATATATATATATATATATATATATATATATATATATATATATATATATATATATATATATATATATATATATATATATATATATATATATATATATATATATATATATATATATATATATATATATATATATATATATATATATATATATATATATATATATATATATATATATATATATATATATATATATATATATATATATATATATATATATATATATATATATATATATATATATATAACATACTAACACAACACACACATTACACTATCTAACTCATGTGCCTCTAAAATAAGCAAGCTACTTGAAGAAATGATAAGAGCATTTTAAACCGTTTTTGCATCTGTGATGGAACCTGTAGAAAAACTCAACATTTTAAGTCTTCATTACGTTATGTAATTCTATTCTAATTGGCACTGGGTGTACTATTCTACGTATTGTGTTACCCTACTGAACTGGCATTTATAAATTGTGTTTTTCCCCATCCTGTCGTTTTCCTAATCTTATTGCAGCCTATATCCTGAATGTGTGTTTGCCTTCTGTGATTCCTGGCCATTTTTCTTATTATTCCAACTCATCTCTTACAAGTCACCCCCCCCAAAAAAAAAACACTTTCTCCTCTCTTGTAAGCGTCTAGCCTTATGCGATGACTGTCAATTTAAAAAGGATTCAGAAAAAAAGACCGAATCATCAAGGTACGAGTTTACAATTTATAGAAACCAATCCTGCTAATTTCCTATATTCACTGTCATTAACACTGGTAATAACTCTTTCCAACTACTCAGCCTTTATATGTTTGCGAAAAGGCCACAAACAAAGTCAATATAATATACCATCGAGGCTTGAGAAGAACAACAAAAAGGGACTTCGGTAACAAAATAAAATTTCCGACATAGAGCTGCATTCACTAAGACCATCCAATCTGTTTCTTTTTTAAACATAAGGATTGCTATATTTTACTATCCATTTACATAGTGATTCGCAAATAGGAAAAATGCCCAATCCAAAAAACATCAATTTATTTTAAACCTGTTCGATCTTACTAATTAAATTCAAGGTCCTTATGCTTCAATTTCGTATTTTTAAATGGATCCTAGTCATCATAAACCCGGAAATTCTTAGCAACCTCATTTGTCCCGTGCTGGGGGTGGTTTCTAAATTATGTCGATCCTTTAACGTAGTAAAATCCATGAAAGATTCGTTGCCGAATGCACTTACGGATAACCAGTTCCTCGCAGCGCCCAATTCCTAGTTATCTTCGTCCGTTAGTCATTGAAAGACAAGACGAAGTGCATGAAAAACCTGGAGGCAGAAATGAGAGAGCAAAAATCTAAAACACACAGCCAGCGGACAAACCTAACAAAATTTCAGTATTTAGCATCACATACCTTAGGGCTTTGTAACACAGCCAGTAGTACGGTAATTCTGTAATAGTATAATTTGCAGTTCACAAAGTATATTTCGTCTCTGATGAGATTACAGATGCAATTTGATAATGGTTTTAATGACAGTGAGTTTGAAAATGATTTTAATGCCATGAACGATAAATGATATTATCAAGATTTGATTCCCGAGTTTCGCTGTTTGTAGAGTCAATTTTTAAATAAATCACCAAAATATTATCTATTAAAAATCTCCTATGATTATTGGCATTTAATTGGAAATTTGTATGAGGAAGAACAATAATGCTGCATCAGCGAATTTACTTCAGTGCTAACAGGCCATTATCATAAGCTATCATTAAATATAATTGAGATAACATTTCTAATTTCATCACGGTAATCATCAGTATTATTCTAACTATTCACAAGGTATTAAAACCAATGCTGAAAAATTAAGACTCTCACTCCTGTGATCTATCATATATTCCCATCAGAAAGCATCGTATGAATAAGAATCATTCTTGGAACAGAATATATTATTCGCTAAGTAATATCCTGGTATGATTTTAGAACTTTATCAAAAATATATAAACAATGATTATATGATTTTTACACAATAGCTATATTTTTAACACTCAAGTAATAAATAGTTGCCGTTGCTTTTCCTAACAAAAGTTGATTATAGTCCAAGAAATTAGTGAAACTTCACATTACACTCCCAAATACAATACATATTTCAAAGAATCATATTCCCCAAGGGGGAAAAAATGATTTGGCAGCAAACAGAAAGAAGATTCAATTAAAAGTAGAATATCAATGACCATGAGATGATATATTTTTTCTTACTGTAGATCATGATTGGTTAATCGAAGTTCTGGAGGGAATCTTTAGCAGGCTGTTGGTATTGGGAGTAGTCTTAATTAACTACGCAATCATTATATTTCTTGACAATTCAAATGAAATATTGTTTATTAAATGTACTTATTTGTTTTATGCCATACTGATATTTCTATACAAATAAATGGACCATTCGACAATATCTTCAACCCCTAGAGAGAGAGAGAGAGAGAGAGAGAGAGAGAGAGAGAGAGAGAGAGAGAGAGAGAGAGAGAGAGAGAGAGAGAAATTCATATTAGCGAAAAATTACACAGAGCACATTGTCATTTTCCGAGGTAGATTCACTAATTATTTTCCTTCAGTGAATTATGACGAAAAATTCTGTTTTATAATTAATTTTCTGCAAATGATAATTTTGACCCACAGCTTTCTATAATTGCGCTACAATGAACTTGATAACAGTAGATGGTCATTCATCCCCTCTTATAAAAGTTTCGATTTTCTCAACACCAAATTTTCTTTCCTTAAAATTTGAAGACACATGGACTCTTAAAATGAAATATATGTAGAGCGTTGGAACGAAAATGCTTTCCGTCATTTTTGTTATAATTTATTTTAATTTCAACTTAGAAGTGAAAGAAACGGAGATAACTTCACATACAGAAGCTGTGCATTTAAATAATTACTGAATCTTTTTATTTTGAAAAAAAATATTCATGCGATCATTGTGAAGGTTCGAATAAGTAAATGTGAAGAGCATAAAAACATGAAAAGAATATAAAACCTCTTTGAAATTAAGGCACGTGGAAAGCAATGCAGATCGTCGCATCATATTTAAAATTTTCGGAACAAGGACGCCTTTGAAGTTCTTCCCTTGTCACAAAGATAATCGTCATTACTTTCCGACTCTGAAAGCAGAGATTTTCAAGTTATGAAGAGCTGAAAGTTTAATTGCATTGAAAATATTCAGGTTTTTAATATCCTCCCTTAATATTTTTAATTTCTTTAGGTAAATTGTAGATAGCAAATAATTACCTACGCAAAGACATAGTCACTAATGCATACATTAGCACATTTACAAAGACACATACAGACGAACCTTCACACACAGACACACACGCACACATATACACTGAACGTTCCTCAATCGCTTCGCTTCGCTCGGAAATCAAGTCTTGGCACGTCGGTTGTGAAGTACGGTAATTTAATATCTATTATTTGCATATCAATAATGGTTGATCATCATGCTTTCTAATTCTTATTTTGTTTCTCTACCGTAGAACAAGTATTTTGATCTTCGAAAGGTGTAACAAATGTTAAAAAGTTTGTTTTTGCGTTTCGACAAGTTTAAGTTCTATTTTCAACTAACTTTTATTTGTTGTTTCATGCTTATCTTACAGTATTTACTAAAAGATTCCACAAAAAGTCTTTGGCTAGCCATAGATTTTTAGGTAAGACCCTAAAGGCGGTGTAAAACGTGAACTTACCGCCTTCTTTTAATATCTTGCCTCCCAAGTATACCAAGTAGCAGATAACATTTGTTTGTATTTCAGTATAATCGGAGGTGCACGCGTTCGTTGCCATTTGAAAAACTAGCGGGACCCTAGCTGACTTCAGTTCGTTAACCAGTTCATGGTAATTTGTAACATTAGCTCATGAGAATAAATCAACTCATTTATGGTTTCTGTATATTAGTAATTTTCATGGCCAGAATTATCACACCCACCCACTTTGTCAACCGAACAAAGAACACGTTTGCTGCCTTTAGAAAGCCGACCTAACTATTTATGCAAGAAGAACGAACAGAAGACTACAGTACTAAATTGTCGGAGTGTGAAGAATATACTTTTGTCCAACAATCCATTTGCCATAATAGTGAGGCCTGCTGGGAAAAGACAAAAGACAATTATCACTGACGCATTTATACTTCAACTGCTTGATCGTGGCTGAATCACCTCCCTGAGCAGGAAATCCGAGCAACATCAGCTATACATTTTATCTTTCACGCTCTCACTCATCAGGACTCGCTCTTTCTCTCTCCGTTTTCTGTAGCCACAAACAAGGCAGGATCTCCTTAGGATGACCTCATTAATGCTCAGAAAATTATCTTGGAGAGAAATTAACACCAGGTGAAGCACTTGATTGTATCAATAGCAACTTTAACGAACTTTCAAAGGCTCAGCCCATATGAAACTGCCACAAAGTGCGAATTGCTTACTTGCTCAACTCTAAAAGAGGATAATGTTCCTACAAGGTTACGAAAACAAAGAAAAAAAAAACAGAAAACAAGAAAGCTTGAAACTCCTACACCTACACACTTAGCCATTCACTCATATCTTTAACGTTCTCGGTCTCTCTTTTCAGGATAGCGATTGCATCGTCATCTGTAACAACAAACCAAGAGGCGTCTTCATAGGATGACCTCATTAGTGTCAGAGAATCATCTTGAAGCTAAGTCAACATTAAATGAAGCACTTATTGGATAAGAAATAACTTCTAAAGAAATTTTAACTCTTTGTCCATATCAAATGGCCACAGGTTTGAACTGCCTACTTGACATACTCAAAAAGAGAAGAATGTGTCTACATGGCTCTAAGAATAAAGGAAAAGAGAAAAGAAAAAAAGAAAATACTGTTGAAATTCCTAAACTCTCTCACGTCTACTACCCAAAAAAGCAAGAGAATGACTACAATAATGCACCTAAGAATTTGTGCTGGGCAAACCAATAAAGATATGCTGGTCATTCAAAGCCGCATATCATACGTAAGTAAAGTACTACTTATAGGCCTTATGTTCAACTAGAGGTGGAACAGATAAACGTGATTTTAGTGAAGAATTTTTCAGTTGATGATACAACAGGTTTGATAATAATGGCCTATTGGCCATTATTCTCAAAAATACCACAAACGCTTGGAAAAACATATAAATGATAAAGAATGTCTGTTGTTTAATATTTAGGGTTCATTTTATTGTCTTATCTTATTTAGCTTATTTTTCTGTTCATAGGGTGACTCAATAGCCCAATATCAGAACCATGTACTCCTAGGCTACCATGAAGTAGTCAAAAAGAGTTGACAGGTACTACTGCTTTCAAACTAAACATCGGAGTTAAAAGGGTGTGGTTACAATTTTAGAAGATCATTACCAGAGATGCGTATTTAAATGTTATTACTGTACACAATTGCCAAAGCCGGGTGGTATACAGCATTACCTCTTTTCGCAATGAATGTAACATTCACTTCCTAAGCTACATGGCAAGGGCGATTCTGCAGGAGGTGTTGGTGCATAAGTCGGATCCTTGGTGCCTGAAAACTAGAAACTCTGGCCATAATAAGTTCATTAGCTTGGAAAATGTAATCACCTAGAAGATGGTAAACTCTGGTACCAAAATGAACTGAGGTATCAAATGCAATGTCTGTGTATTGATATGATTTGCAAAGATCTTCTTAGTTCTGTTAAGACATAGGAAGATTTGCACTAATCTAGGAAAAAGTAGTTTACCTTGCTGTTATCAAACTTGTAATGTATATCAGGGATAGCAAAGTTACCAACACAGACACGACACCACTTATCTTTAGGCTGGCTGATAAAGCTTCACTGTACAAACAGTGCTTCTAACAACTTAGCTTGGATCACCCATACGTCTATCAAGGTTAAAATACTTACTCACTTGAATTCCTGAGCCTGGAGCCCATAAAGAAAGTACATGATGCTCTTGCAGCATTCAAAACGGACGGAGGCTCAGTTCTCTTTGATGCATGCAAATATGGTAAAGCTATTCTCACAGCTAAAGCTGCAGATACCGCACGTAAAGAAATGCTCAGTCGCAAGACCAATTCCAGCGATTACTTCAGTGAAGGGTTAGGAAAAGAAGTGATTCTACCAGCATTAATTCTGTTTGTGTGTACCTCTGAACATGCTCTGGATGTTATAAATTATCATACCTAAAATATGTAGAAAATGATAAAAAATCACTAGGTTTTCCAGATATTAAGAGGCACAAGTTGTTGTGCATGCTGTTCTTCATACATGCATTTATGTATCAGGTTTCCATATCAAGAGAAATATAAAGTATGATAGACATCAAATGCTGTTAATGAAGTCTGAGATATCTTTGAGAAACTCAGTAAGTGCTCATCTAAAATTGAGATATTTGATCCACAACTTATAAAGAAATATGAGACTTCATTTCACCAACATGAAGTTCACTGCAAGAATTTACATAACGAACGAGCTACCATGTCATCAAGCAGCATGTCATCAGTATATCAAGCAGTATGTCATCAGTCAGCCAGAACGTTAGATGCAAAACAATATGGCTGTGAAAGGTACAAATGCATAAAACATGGGCTTGCTGTATTCTACTCTGTGATGCCCTATTCAGATTTGGACGGGAGAGAAATAGGTAAAAGCTAAATTTTACAAAATGTGTTTTCATATAGAATTTAGTACGACAAAACATTTAGATATTATCACCATAATAAACTGATCTGTCAACAGACTGAACGCTGTCTCAGCATATGTCACATGGAGGGGATAATCTGGCTGCCATATTGAAATTTCAAGTTGCTAGCACTTTATTTTAATTTGACTCATATTTGGAGACAGATGTTTAGATAAAATCATAAATGACACCATGCAAATGACTATACGGTTTTATGCATACATTCATATGTAAACAGTAAAGCAGCTAATATAATGACAAAAAAAAAAAATCAAACATTCCAGCTTAATTTCACTTTTGCTTCTTCAACAGAATGATTGAATGTATTATCTGCTCTGCTAAAATTAGTAATAACCAATAAACAATAAACGAAAGTCATTGAAAGCTACCAGTTACCAGTTAATCCTAAATCGACAGAACATTTTAGACGTCTAAATTCATTTGAGCAAACTGCTATCATTCAACGCCATGTGAATTCTGTCTTTCTTGGTACGACGACAAAAAGATGAACATATCTAATACTGGCTCACATTAAAATACAGTTGGCAGGAAGCCAGCAAATTGATACAAAGAAGTGAAATATGAAACGGTATAAAAGACCGATAGAACAAAACGAAATGGTAATGTAACGTTAAAATGTGTACCGCGACACTTGAAATACTTTCGAAACGGGAAAAAATTGCTATAATTGATTATCAGATTGCCTTGAAATTAATCAGTCGTGACACTGACGCCAAGAAAAAAATAACAGGGTCTGTAAATCACTAAATGATAAGCAATGTGCACTGAACCATTTCTGAAATTCAAATCAACGTGCAAGACTTGCAATTCTCTCAATTATTCCAGAATGTAGGAAGCATGAATGCATTACATAAAAGCTTTCAGTATTTGTGGCAGTTTATTACCAACACGGAAATGTCGGATTATGCGAATATATTACAAAGTAAACACAACGATCAGCAAAGAGTTAATCTGCCATACCGAGGACGAATTGCATCCAGAAATAGCAGTCTATCATAAAAGCAACGACTTGGACGTGTTGCGAGCATAAAAGAGGTGAAAGGAGAGGGCGAGGAAGAGAATGAAATAAATTATTTAAATGCTGGCGAATGCACTTTACTGCGAACAAAATATGTAAAATTGCCAAGAGAGAATTACGTGCTTCAAAAGATAAAGTGTAACCATAAACGGTGAACAACAAAGCCATCAAATTGTATAGAGATGTTGAGGGAACAAGGAAAACGTGTTTTGACGATTCGTTTGAATATACTGCGAACCAAATGACTAATTGCAAGGAGCTAACTGGGTGTACATGGAACTTACTAAAATGCTTATGAGAGATTTAAATAGATATCAGACAGCCATAGTGCATCTACGAGCACACCAAAGGTATGAGAGAGAGAGAGAGAGAGAGAGAGAGAGAGAGAGAGAGAGAGAGAGAGAGAGAGAGAGAGCTAAAAGAAAACGAATTACGCATTATCCATAAATCAATCCACTTCCAATTTTATATGAAGCTTACAGAACTTCTTGCTCTGTGATTTGTCTGATTCTTTACCGGTGACAAATATGACATCCCGATCAAGGCGGCTACCAACACTCAAGCGCACCCCACAGGGCCAAGTTTGGCTCGGGGCACTGCTGATGCAGCAGGCGTCGTGACTCTTCATTTTTTTTTTTTTATCCAACACGACGTTCAGAGAGAGTGTCTTGTTTAAGAACCACGTGAAAGTGACTCAAGACGCATTAGTTAATAGCTCTGACAACTAAGTTGGAATCCCTCAACCGCATCCGATGCTTATATGAATTTCTGGCAGTTTTCGTATCTGATCAAACACCTCCAGTCATTTCTTTGTCTCATCTCTCCTCATCGATGTCAGATATTGCCTCAACCAGGGTTTTCGAAATGCACAAAGATATTGCTCAGGCGGACATGATCAATAATTTCCTTCAAGGTGAGACCCGTCTGTGGTGTATTCTGAGGATGAAGAGAAATTATTTGGTTAGATTTGCTGCTATTTAAGAGGTGTAATAATGCAATATGGAACGTTTTCTTTTATATACGATAATTGGTAATAATTTTTTTTTTTTTGCATATCCTCAACCATTAGAAGCTCAAGAAGTGAGGCTTTCGGTCTTGAACTTGACTCATAACATGCACAATTTCTTGAGAGTGATGAAGTGTCAAAAAGTCCTCCCTAAAACAGGGAATCAAGAAATGCAGTTCCAACTGGCTAAGAAATTACGGACTTTGGAATCTCTGCCAACAACTGGAAGGAAGTAGATAATATTATGAACTTGGGGGATTTACTGTAGATGACTATGAATTAAGGGGTGGTGGCAATATTTTCTCGCATATGAAATTTCTCGTCATATATATGTAATATATATATATATATATAATATATTGATATATATATATATATATATATATATATATATATATATATATATATATATATATATATATATATATATATATATATATATATATATATATATATATATATATATATAAAAAGACACAGTAACAAAACAGTATTTATTGATATATATTAAATCATATATAAAACTGAAAATATATATAAATATATATATAAACAAAAATATATAAATACAAACTATATATAAAAAGATATATATATATATATCTTAGTGCCCGACTGGGCATCACTTTTGCAAACTGTTCAAAAGGCTGCACTGTTGAGCTTCATTATGTTGCGATTAGTTTAGTTGTTATGTAAGGTTCACGAATGAAAGTTGGCATTATCCTATACAACTGACAACAGGCGAGAAGGTGCTGTATACTTCTATGGGAACATTGACAGACTTATTGTATCGAAGTATTCAATACCAAACAATGCCTAGATCTAGGAATCTTTATGCTGTCGAAGTGTTGGTATTCTTTAAATAGAGTGCGGAACTCCCTTAATATTTTAAGGCTCAGATATCTATTCCATTCAATTTCAGATTGTCAAAGAGATTAAAAAAGGCTTACATTTATTATTACCAAACATCGAGAGCAGGTGACTTACTAGTTTCATATCAATCGTAACGATCAAAAAACATTAGGCACATTCTTATGACTAGTTTGAGAGTGAATGGTTGGAACTCTCCTGTGTTTTGGACAACAGGTTCACAGAATTTTGCTTTTATTTTGAATTAGAGAGTTAGAAGTTGTTGACTTTTGGCAACACTGATAGATACAATGTGGTATGTATTCAGTGAAAAGCAATGCCTAAGTAACAAGTATCTATATGTTGTTGAAGTTTCCGGTCTCTTTTGAGATATAAATAATTGCTTAAATCCAAAGAGCTGCATCAGATGGCAAATATTAATGAGAAAATTACTTGCGTTTATGGAGAGGAGGGACATGCGAACCAAAAGTTTGAAATAATTTTATATATTGGAACTACCATTCAGTATAAAAGATGCTTATTAGTTTCATATCAATCAAGTCTTATATAGTTTTAGAGTAGAATATTAATGATTGCTTAAATCAGACAGACAGACAGACAGACACACAAACAATGCCTAAGTAACAAGAACACACATTTACATGATATATATATATATATATATATATATATACATATATATATATATATATATATATATATATATATATATATATATATATATATATATATTGATATATATATATATATATATATATATATATATATCCAATGCAGCATGAAGGAAAGCTTGCTTGAGAATATCATAAAATCCACGTAGGAAGGTGAGTGAAAACCAGGACTTTGAACAAGTACTTTCGTAGTTTCTTCTACATTTTCAAGTTCACACTGAATACATAAGAAGTTGACAGAGCTTTACATACAAAAACAGAAGGGGGCTGGGTTACAGTTTGTTAATCTGGCCAGCATGTTCTTTAAACAAAAAAGACTGGGACAAAGGACCAAGGGATAATCCAGGGTGGAGATTAACATTCCTGGTGCACGTGGCTTCAATAAACAGTCTTCAACAGATTCCTTTTCCGATGGTTGTTGACCTTGTAGATTATCGACGACTTATCCCAGTTAATCGCATGGCCTGGCTTAAGCCAATGATCCACAGTGCCATTATTTGATAATCCTCTTGAAATGGCATATTTGTGTAGGGAGCTTCTTACTTTTAGTCCTTTTGGTGTTTGACCAATATAAATCTTATTACATTCTTTGCAAGGAATACTGTATATAATATTTTTTTAATTGGGTGGGTTATTCTTAATTAGTTTATTCCTCAAAATATTATTATATTTAAATACTAAGTTAATATCAATAGTTTTTAAAATGGGCACGGCAGGAATGAAATTAGGATGAAATGGTAAACAGAGAATATTTTTTTAAGTTCTTTGTTAACACTGGTTGGATTGTAATATGTCTTTTTTGCTTTATTTTTACAAAGTTCTAAAAATTATGGAGGGTAACATAATGAATCTCCTATTTTATCAATAATTTTAAACTCCTCTTCCAAAAATTCAGGACTACAAATTCTAAGAGTTCTAAGATACACACTGGAAAACGTTGAAACCTTAATTTGTTTAGCATGGTTAAAGTAAAAATGAATATATGACAAATCGTTCGTGGCTTTCCTATACACTGTACTTATAAAAAAATTGGTGTTATTTCTAATAACTAAGACATCCAAAACTGGTATACAATTATTTTCTTCATATTCTATTGAGAATTTTATGGATGGAACAAGATTATTAATTGTATGCAACAACTCAGGAATATTTACATTTTCTTTTACAATTCAAAAACAATCGTCTACATATCTAACCCAAAACACCTTAGAGAATACATTTCTAGGAATAAGTCTAGACTCAAAGAATTCCATGTAAATATTAGACAAAAGTGGCGAAAGAGGGTTCCCCATAGCCATACCAAATATTTGTTCATTAAAATTATAATATATATATATATATATATATATATATATATATATATATATATATATATATATATATATATATATATATATATATATATATATATATATATATATATATATATATATATATATATATCTGTAAATGTAAGGCAAAAGAATCTCATATACGCTTTGTAATCGCAGCAACTTTCTTTTTTGTTTGGAGGGAATGGACGAGATTCTATTATCAGTATCAGCTCTGACAAAAAATGAAACAAACAAAAGACGTCATTTCAGATAAGCCTTACAAAAGCCTACCGGGCCTTTCAAGCTGCGTACAGAAGATATATGACTGTGGTCTCAGATGATATAGTAGAGGATAATCCTAACGAAGAAGGCATCATAAGAGTTCTAAATTGGAGGAGTAGCCATCTAAAGCTTATCGTGCAATGCTAATAAAACAGAAGCCTTGGTTCTGTATTCGAATCCACCTCAAAATCTTTTCATACAATCTAAAGCGTCACAAAACCTCTTCAGAATTCACAATAAAGTTTGAGATGCTGTGGACGAAATGAAAAATCTCCGATTTTCATCCTGGCACGGATTCATCTAAAACCTGATGAACTCTTCGTAGTCTCATCGTTGAACCTTCTACAGAAATTCATTGAAAAGTCTCAGTAACTTTTTGAAATAGCTTTTCAGACGTTAGTTGAATAAAGAAACAAATAGACACCGATGAATACACCTCAACCTTGTACCCCCCTTAGATACAGTACTGTAGGTTGCTGGTTTTCGCTCTCCAAAGGATAATTTTTACACTCATAAAATAAGAACTTTCAGGTTGCTGGACAGTTCTTTGACCATTTGGTATGGTATTCAGTCATCACATCATTTATTACTCTAATGTCAATTTATCTAGTATTATAAACAATTTGAACAATATCATTGACAAAATAGCAAAAGGAAAATTCATTTTGGTAATCAATATGTCAATGCCAAAGTCTTATTTTGATTTTAATGGTTAGCGGGATTAGTGTTTAGTGGCCTATGCGACTGCATGTCAGATCAACAAAAATCAAAGTTTTCTTCAAGTACAGGCGGATATAAAGACATGAACGAATTTCTCATCAACATGGTTATTTTTCCTTCTTAATAAATAAGAATATTAGATGGAGTATATCCCCACAGACTTTGGAGTTTCTGTTCGAAAGGAACAACCATGCATTTTTCTATATTTACGACCATAATAATCAAGAGGTAAAAGATGGGAAGAAACTAACGGAGAGAGAGAGAGAGAGAGAGAGAGAGAGAGAGAGAGAGAGAGAGAGAGAGAGAGAGAGAGAGAAATTTGATATATTCATCCTTCAGGTCTCACGGTTATTAAATACAATAGAGTTGTCTTATAAAGGGCAGTTTTGAGAATGTTTTCCGTTTTTAGGCAAATATAATAACTGAGTGTTATCGCGTTTGAGACACGTGACATTGTCAGCAAGCGTTATTTAATTTAACTGTATCACCAGATGGTCTTTAAGTACGTAAGTAAAACATTTTCATATAAACCTATTCCTATTGCTTTATATAATCTGCGGTTAAAGAAAGAATAAAAGAAAGAAATCCTGATTTGAGATCCATAATCTGACGGTAAAGCTGTAATCAATCGTTCCATTGTCCGAGAACAATCGCTCTTTAGTGGCCCTTGAATTGAAATTTTGCAGGAGTCCGAAAATGGAATTTCACCTGACTAAGCCACCAATTATTTCATTTCGCGTAAGAGAGTGACATTTCTTGAAGCATTTTCTCTCTATGTTATTCTTGTTTTAATTGTTACAATTGTTTATTTGAATAAAAACGTTCTTATTGCAGTTTTTTGGTAATGATGCTCATATAATATTTCAGTAAATAATTACAATGTTAAAGTAAAGCTGTAATTTTTTTTCTTTACAGAATCTTTTAGTTGATATTTTTGTTGCAGTTTCACCACATTTATAAAAGTTGAAAGAAAAATTATTCTGCCTCTCTGATTAGCTATGAATTTGATTGTCCATAATGCTAGCAAGATATTCAGATGATATTAAATATATACCCGTTACACGTATCTCTGTTGGAAAAAAATAGACTCGCGATTTAAATTATATAAATAAGACCCAGGAAACAGATCGAAAACTCTGTAGTAATTTTACTTTATTCCCTTGTTCATTTGGTAACTGCCTTTGTTACAGAGAACGTTCATTGTTGGAAAAAGATTTATATTAACATCTAGACGTGCTAAAGGAAGTATCCGCAATTCAGTCAAGATTTGGAAAACCTGCTTTTTTTCGCGGGCCTTCAACGGTTGTTTGCTGCCGATGAGTTCGCTGGAATTGCTAGATAGCGTTAGATATGTGGGATAAAAATATCTGAATTTTACTTGGGGCTGATTGTCTTTCTTCCCGCGCAATAAAGATTATTGTATGTAGCATTAATGTAATCTAAATTTAAATCGATTAAACTGAGTTGATAATTTCTGGCCCTTACGGGATTCTAACATAGCAAATTAATTTCTTAATATTTGCTGTTCATTTTCTTCGAATACTGACAGAGTTTGTCATTGTAAATCATTTTATCGCTACGGTAAGTCTGATCTATATCAATGAATCCAAACAACCTATGGCTGATGGTATGACTAAATCTGGATTTTTTAATTGGTGGTGTATCCCTAATTCTGCTGAAATGCAGCTGATATGATATTTTGTAATGCTTTGGTTGATACTTTGTTAAATGGTGGAGCCTTCACTCAGTTCCCTCGATAATGGTTTAATGTCGGATTGCGTATGAATGTTGAATAGTGATCTGGGTGTTACTGTTATTTTTGGTCATAGATAATCGCCCAATATAAAACTGTTTTCCGGTAACTGCTGGCTCGACATAATTTTCTACAGCATTTGGAATGACTAGATCTATTGTGCAAAATAGATTTAATTTATTATGGCTATTGTTTTATTACTTACTAGACAATGTTACACCCGAAATCTGGTAATAGCTAGTTCCTGTAATACTTCTCCAAGGGTCAGTCTGTTCATTCTTTGATTGGTTATAGAAAAACGTTGAAGGTTAAGGTAATTATTAGATATTAATATTTTACTGGACACAAGTATGAATTAAAGATGAAAAATGAGTTGAAGTGTAGAGGCAATAAAAAAAATGGCCAGTGCTCTATTTTGCTGGAACAAAGAAGAATGCAAAAAATACAATAACTACAATTAAAAGTCTCCATTCAAATAGGAAGAAAATGTATAAACTTTACAGGTCAGAAGCAAAGATTGAAATTTCCTGGTGCAACGATGTTTCAGAATGAAAAAGATTCTTTGTTGCTATACACAAGAGGAAAGAAAAATGCATTGAAACATGGTGAATGGAAAATTCGCTTTTGCTACGCTATATGTAATGAATTCGTCGTGGAATCTAACAGTAACATTAAGCAACACTGAGTTTATATATATAATATATATATATATAATTAAATATATTCATATATATATATATATATATATATATATATATATATATATATATATATATATATATATATATATATATATATATATATATATAAAGTCTGTTGACGAACTATATATATATACACCTATATATATATTTATTGATATGGATTTATAGTTAGGCACAGCATGTATCTGACGCATTCATTTATGATTTTTGATCATGGCCTAAGTATGGATATAGTGTGACAGATGGATGAAAGTGTTATTATCCTAACATTGAACCGGTGTCATCACTCTTCCGGAGGATTATAAGTGATGCATATATATGCGCACATCTTATATATATTATGAGATATACGATGGCTGTGGGATTTGGTTTGCGGCTGGGTATGATTTGCTTGTTGTGTAGTGTTAATGGATATACCACTGTGATTCATTATTTGTGGTCATAGAAAGTAGTAAGATAACTCATATATATATAGACATTATGTGAAAATATATTTGTATATATATCCCTGATATATTATGCATTTTCCCATTTTGTTCTCCATTGTGCATTTTCTGTTTTATGTTGATTTCTTTTGAGATCATTTCATTTTAATATATATATATTTTCTTTTATATTCGTCCTGTGATATATTTTGGATATTTTGTTTATACTATATGACATTTATTTTGGTCTAGAATAATTATAACCTGTTTATTTAATATGACCATATTAGTCACTAGTACTGGTTGGTCTAGAATCATTAATCTATTTGATTCTGAATCATACCTAGTTGTGATTTTCATTTCTATGGGGTGTGAATCACTCCATTTCATAACCGTAGCTTTTGCTGAATTATTTTCGTTAAACTTGCAGATAAAGTCTAGTTTTTTTATCTCAGTGTTTAATTCCAGTATATATATTTGTCTGAAGATAGATACAGATAAAGACAGAATGTGCTCGAACGCCTGACCATCACTTCAGAAATCTTACACCTATGTAAGTGCATTTCTTAAAACAGATGACGTTGGAGGTTTCATAACACAGTTAGGCACAGCATGTATCTGACGCATTCATTTATGATTTTTGATCATGGCCTCAAGTGCATGGAGACAGTGTGACAGATCGATGATGAGGGATTGTTATCCTCCGAACATTGAACCCGTGTCATCACTCTTCCAGGGAGGAGTTATTAAGTGAGTGCATATGTGTGTGATAACTCTCTTATATATTATGAGAGGAACATATATATGGCTGTGGGATTTGGTTTGTGTATGGCCGGGTATGATTTGCTTGTTGTGTGGTGTTAATGGATAAGAACCACCAATGTGAGATTCATTATTTGTGGCCATAGAAAGTGAGTAAGATAACTCATTAACACATCTTTTCAGTCATTATGTGGAAATACCAAGTTTGTGTCACAGAGGAACTCCTCTGATCCTCCATTATGCATTTTCCAATTTTGTTCTCCATTGTGCATTTTTCTGTTTTGAATGTTGATTTCTTTTGAGATCATTTCAGGTTTTAATATATGTTATGTTTCTTTTAACAGGAATTCTCGGTTTGTCCTGTGAGGACGAATATTTTGGAAGTGGTGTTCTTTTACATACTATAAGACATTTATTTTGGTCTAGAATAATTATGACCTGTTTATTTAATTTGATGACCAGGGTGTTAGTCACTAGTATTGATTGGTCTAGAATCATTAATTTGTTTGATTATGAATCAGAATTTCCATTTCCATTTTTTAAATGACTCCACTTCATGACTGATAATACAACACAGTGAATTACTTTAAACAAACTTGCAAATAAAGTAACAGTTTTTACATCTCAGTGTTTAATTATAAGTCAGGCCTTTGTCTGAAGTTAGATGCAGAGAAAAACATACTTTATATGTGCTGGCCCAACGTTATAACCCATCACTACTAGAGAATCTTAGTGATGTAAGATGCCGATCTTAAAACAGATGCTGTAAGAGATTATGACCCTAATTGATCTTGGTGTTGGAAGAAATAACATATATATATATATATATATATATATATATAAACCCATATATATATATATATATATATATATATATATATATATATACACACACACAGCTATACACATATACACACATATATGACCTAATATAAAAGACTCGAAATTGATCGTTGTTTCTGAAGTATTCTACAAAGAGGAAATATACAAATGTGTGATCGGCCGAGGTTAAGAGAAATAACAAACTGGACTGATAGGTATCTGACGGCGATTCTTTTCCATCTATCATTCTATTCACTTTTCTATATTTTCTTATGGGGGGAGCATAACATTTAAAAATATCAGAATTTCATTGCAGGCTTGTGGGACAACTCCAATGAAAATTTTTTATCATAATTTTTTTCTTTTAATTTATAATGCTTTTTTTAAGCCTTTCAACTACTGACGGTTATTGGAATGAACATTTCCGAACCTTTTTCACTTGTCGTCTCGTACCTTGAAGGATACACTCTGAAACAACAATTAGATTAATGTCACTGATAATAAGACTTATATTAAAGCAAATTCACAGAATACTATTAATTATTTTGAATAATGTTATTTCACTAAAATAAATTTATACAAATTGCGCAAATAGAAAAATTGTTAAGATGTAACGAAAGGCGTATTGAAAGTGAATCCTATAATTTGTTTATGTTTGCCCTAATATAGAGACTATTCTAGATTTCAGAAGACATTCCCATAAAAAAATTCCATTAATTCTTTTATCACATTTAGATATTACGTATGATTGAAAAGGTTCCTAAAATATATAACTAGTATCAAGATATAGAGATATATAGAGATAGACTAGAGAGAGAGATAGATATAGATATATAACTATATATAATTAGAAAGACCTATATTAGGTGCAATCTATATTTTCTTTTGGCGGGCTAAATTTAAAACATTTCATTGAATATACAGTTCAACTCCAAGAAAAATTTTTTTATCATTTTTTTATTCTTTTAACAATGCTTTTTTTAAACCTTTCAACTGCTCATTATGATGGAAAGAAAATTTCCCCTTTTCACTTGTCGTTGACTTTTACCTTTGAAAAAAATTGAAACAACAAATAGATTAATGTCACTGATATAAGACTTATATTAAATAAATTCACAGAATACTATTAATTATTTTAAATAATATTATTCCACTAAAATAAATTTATACAAATATATAAATATATAAATTGTATATATATAACAAATAGGCGTATATATATATATAATATATATATGTTTACTCTATATATATATTCTATTTATATATATTCCCATATATATATATATATTTGTATATTTATATATATATATATTGAAAGGTTCCTAAATATATATATATATATATATATATATATATATATATATATATATATATATATATATATATATATATATATATATATATATATATATATATATAATTCTGGCAGTATAAAAATATATAATAATATATATATATATATATACATATATATTGCATATATATTCTCTATATTATGATAAATATAAAAATGCTTCATATATATATTGGCTATATATATATATATTAAATATAATATATATATATATATATATATATATATATATATATATATATATATATATATATATATATATATATATATATATATATATATATATATATATATATATATATATATATATATATATATATATATATATGATGGGCTTTTCCTTTAGCATTTTCAAAGACAGTCAACAACTGTCAATTCGAAGCATTTTTCTTTTTATCATAATGAGCAGAGAAGAGTACTATGACTCATTGTTGCAATAGAGTGAAAAATGTCAGGGATTTGTAGGAACTGGATATCCATTCTGTCTTTTTAGCTCGCCAGGATTAGAAGCACCTAATATAGGTCTTTCTCATTCCCAGTTCTCTCTCTCTCTCTCTCTCTCTCTCTCTCTCTCACACTTGGCACTAGTTATATATTTAGGAACCTCTTTAATCACATGTAATATCTTAATGTGACAAAGAATTAATGGCAATTTTTTTATGGGAATGTCTTCTGAAAACTAAAATCATCTCTGCGCCAGAGGAAACATAAACAAAAAAGTTGTAGGATTCCACTTTCAATACGCCTTTCGTTACATCTTAAATTCAATTCATCGATTTGCATTATCTAAAATAATTAACAGTATTATAAATTTATTTTAGTGTAACAACATTACCTAAAATAATTAACAGTATTCTATAATTTCCTTTAATATATATCTTAGCATCAAGGTCAACAATTTATATATATATATATATATATATATATATATATATATATATATATATATATATATATATATATATATATATATATATATATATATATATATATATATGTATGTGTGTGTGTGTATGTGTGTGTGTATGTACAGTATATGTATATGTATATGTGTGTGTTTGTGTGTGTATGTATTTATTGTTAGATATCAAAAGATTGTATTTATATATTCAAGAGTTATACCATCAGTTTAACTTTTGGCTTGGCTGATCACTCAAAAGTGACTATTGCATATCCTGCAAATTATTCGTTTTCATTCAACAATTGGCTGAGTATATAGGCTGAATACTAA
>NC_089795.1:2089521-2107021 GCF_040412425.1 Macrobrachium rosenbergii | reverse complement strand
TTTTCCGTGGTTTTAGTTTGAAATATGCTCTGTGAGACAGGTAGCAACAATTTAAGGTAATTTAGCCTTGTGATTCTGACTTCGTGGGTACGGGAAAACGAAAAAAAAAGAGAAAAACAAAGGAGAATTTCATATGAGCATAGGGCTCTTGTTACTGAGGGAAATATTACGTAAAACACGTGGGCACATTTAAAGTAGTGTATTTACATAAATGACATTAGTATGGGAAAGAGGAACTCAAGTAGACTGAATGAAACTGGGGAATTCCAGCCACAGTCCTAGAAGCTTCCACGAAATAGGATCCCTCTGAAATGAGAGATATGCACATTATACGCCAGTAATGAAAATAGACAAAAGAATAATGAATTCGAAGCTGCACTGAGGGTGCCAAAGGAGTAATAAAGAATTAATACTGCCGATGCAAGAGGCGCACGGACATTAGACAAGGGAGATTTCTGGCTTTCTTTAAGAAAGTATTACGAGACAAAAAGCGTGACTGAAATGGGGCTCTTCCAGGGCACTTTACCTTAGCAGATTTTCCGAGGGCGCGTAGAAGGCGGTCCGTGGATGACTTGCGATTTCCGAGGACGAGTTTCTTCCACGTGGTGAGATGCAAGGGCTTCCGTAAAGGGGCAAGGCGATGGGGACTCCTCGAAACTCCAAGCAATGGCGTGTGGGCTCGAGGAATACGGTCGAAGGGCACGAGGAGAAGTATACTTTGGAAAGGGCCACGTGGTTAGGATGCAAGGGCATCGATGGGGCCAGGTGTTGGGGACATCCTCATTCCATATCTTCCAGCCCGCGTGTGTGTCGAGACCTCGTGGGTTTCTGCTTTTTATCCCCTCCTATGGGGCAGGGGATGCGTCCAACACAGATGTTTTGACTCATTGCACCTGCTGCCCGCAGGGGAGGTTTTGGCCTGTAGGAGAAACACCCAAGCCAGATTACTTTTGCCTCGAAGGAAAGATCTTTATCAAAAATGGGAGAGGCTTTAATCTTTTAAACCCTTGGTTTTAAGTCAATAGACAGATGGTCTATCGATCGGCCGGCTGGCAGTAAATGAAACACAACAGAACAACCAACAACAACAAAGGAGGGGGGGGGAGGCAGTTTGCTAGCGAATTCTTGCTAATCATAATACCTCCCCATACAAGATGATGTACATACCTCCTTTGGGTGTGTACATCGATATTCAAGAATGAGCTGCAAGTGCTTTACGTTACTCTACATTCTGCCTTGCAATGAACTTTACTCCTAAGGGTTTTATGAAGCTGTGACATTACTTTTAATAACACATTGGGACAATTTTCGTTAACAGAACGCAGAGTGATTTAAACACTTGCAAAAGAATGATTACTTTAGATTTGGTTACCCACTGGTAACTTTATAATGTGACTCGAACAATTGTGAATTAATTAAGATTATAGGACCACGTATATGAGGCTATGGCCAACAAATGAAAAGGAAGGTTATTGTTCAAGAATTAAAATACACGGTTACTTAATTTTAGATAAAATGCATGCGGTTAGTACAATCTGCCTTGAAGAGGCTGTGTAAATGAAAAACAGCGTTTATTTTTGTAAATGACATCCCCTTTTACACCATATTGTAATGACTATACAAACTCGCATTGATTATTTATCTTCGTTTTAACGTGCTTTGCTCAGCTATCGTTCAACGCGAGCTGAGGGACGACCCACACACCGGGAATTTGACAGTCGTGTGCGGGCGAGAGTATTCGCGAGGTTTTAATTCGCTAACCTTAAACTACGCTAATTTTATGCGTCCACTGCCCACTCGAGTACTCCATGTTATGACGGGGCGAGCAGACAAAAGATGTGGGGTCTTAGGACAAACAGAGATCTTGGAAGGAATGGACGGGGGAAAAGGGATAATAATAACAAAAGGAATATTACCAAGACGTTACGAATGAAACTTGACCGCATATGAAAGGCGGGACACGTCCCTCAGAGCTTACGAAAGGGGCATTTAAATCACAAGGGCAAGAGTTTATGACTCGCGATTCATTAAAATAAAGATAACTAAATGACTAAAAGAAAGTAAATGATATTGGCAGAAGAGCTAAGGGAAAAAGAGTGAGGGTTTTATTGTGTTAGGCGGGAATTTATTGTCCTTCGCCTATAAATTACGGCCCGGACTATCCTTTGTCCCAGGGCGAGGAAGGTGTACCCGAAGGGCGCGACTCCTTCAGGAGGGGCTGACACGCACTCCCGGTGCCAAGGTATGGGCGCAAGGGCGTACCGCTTCTCACTCTGTTATTCTTAATGATTTATACATTGTGTGGGGAATGGTATCCCGTATTTAATTGCCTCTTGTGGGGATAATTTAAGGGAAGCTTAGTAGAGGGTGATAAGAGATAGAAGTTCCTAAGGAACGGAGGAGGATAAAGGAGGGTCTGACATCCCCTTCTGGATTAGGGGTGCCAAGACCTTCGAAAAATGAAATGGTGGCACAGATGCCATGGGAGCTCTAGAGCTCTTTGTAAGCTACCTGGAAATTTCCACGCCCGTGGTAATTTCTCCTCGAGTCTTTCTTAATGGGACAGTCGTCCTCGGCCGTGGAAGCGGAGGGCCCGCGACCGGAGGGAGGCACGGAGTACCACCTGGGCCTGCTGATGCGACAGCTGACGCAGGAGTGTTCAGTGCGGGTTCTACCATGATCCGTCACGGCTCTTGTAGTTCATCGGCCAAGCGAGATATGGCAGAATCCTGACTTGCAATTGCGTCGGCGACGGACTGAGGCAGAGAGGAGGCGGTTGGGGGTGGCGTGAGCGGCTCGCAGGTATCGATGACCAGCTCAGGCACGGGTTGCGAGGCCGCACCTGCAGGTGAGCTTCCGCGGTGGTCGGGAGGAACCGTCTCTCTGACCGACGCTGGTAGCGGTGCCAGGCCGGGGGAAGAGAGGGGGTCCTGAGTTGGATCCCGTGAATGGAGATCGGCGTAGCGCTCTGGCGCTGGCACTAGGGCAGATTCAGGCGCTATCAGAGGTTTCTTGGGCTCGTCGGTCAGGACGGACGAAGCTTGGCCCTGCTCGGGGCATGCAAGTGGCACCGGCAGGAATTTGGCATCTCCTGAAGGGAGATCTGATTGGGGCCCTGGCACTGGCACTGAGGCAGGGCCGGGCACTGGAATTGGATCGGGAACCGATCGAGGGGCCACTGTACATCGTACTCAGGTGGCACTGGTGGGGACTGCACGTCCTCCTGGTACCCAGGGGGCGCCAGTCTTGGCTGAGGGAGAAGCAGGGGAGAATTACTCGCGCCCGCGGAATGATTCGGGGAATGTGGACCCCTAGATTGCCGTGATTTCGGCAGGGACTGAAAGTCCTGTCCCAGGATGACGTCATAGCCTCCGGGGAGATGGCTTGCTACTGCAAGATTGCAAATTTTGGATTGGTGAGGTCTTGTGACTCTCAATTGGACCGTAGGGAGTATCATTTTAAAGTGATTTATTCCCTCGATCGTGACGAGTTTTCGTCTATGGATGATAGCTCCGTAGGGAACTCTGTCCCTTCGGATGAGGGAGATTTGTGCGCCCGAGTCCTCGAATGCAGTGACTCGGCGCGCGTGGCTACCTCGTGGAGGAGTCACGTATACGGGCCCTTCGGCGGGAGGGCCTAATGACTGGGGATCTGTGACGGCCAAGGCGACGGTGGGAGTAGTTGATTTATTATTGCGTGGGCATTTTGCCCATGCGGAGAATGGCCATAAACCTTGCACGCCGTGCAAAATGTCTGGCTGAAATCTTTCCGCGCTGCCCCTGTGGAGGGCGCAGGCGAGTTATTGGGTGGTTTTCCGGGAGAGAGAGGAGCCGGTTTCTTGCTCCGGCACTGTTCGGAGGAATGCCCTGGTTTCTTGCAATAATGGCAAGTTAGGGGTTTGCCCGAGTTCACATTTTTGTGGGAATTTGATCCTCCGAGGAGGGACGGGGGATTTATCTTCCGCCCCATGGATCCTTCTTGAGGGTGGTGAGTTTCCCACATATCTGCTATTCGGCAACACTTGGTGAGTGTTGCTGGGGCTTTTTCCACTATATGAGTGGCGAGGGCAGGAGGGGCGTGAGCGCAGGAAATGCTCGAATTTAAACCGCTCGAGTACCTCGGCGGTGTTAGTGGCTCCTTCGAATCGAGCCATTTTGTCAACGCCCGCTCGAATGGTACGCCCAATCGGACCAAGTCTGTCCTGCTTCTCTGGGATGCTCTCTCAGTATCCTCCACCGCTCAGGGTTAATCTCAGACGCCAGAACTGCTTGGCGTACGGCTTCCCAGTTTCCCGATCGTCTGCAGGAAGGGCGTGGTAGGCAACGAGGGCCTTTCCGCCCAGGAATTTAGTGAGAACAAGGGAGAGTTCCGCGGGGAGAGATCGCAGCACTCCAGGACTCGTTCGCCCCTTCAAGCCATACTTCGGGTTCGGACTCGGTCCATTTTGGCATGAACGAGTGAGCTTGGCTGAGGGCACTCATTCCCGCGGCAGGGGGCGGGGGGGTGGCGTGCTGTCGTTCTAGCACCTGGAGCTCATGGCGCGTTCTCTCTCTCTCTCTCCTCACGTTCTCTCTCCTCTCGTTGTTCTTGAGCGATTCTGTCTCTCTCTCTTTCGTCACGTTCTCTCTCCTCTCGTTGTTCTTGGGCAATTCGTTCTCTCTCTCTCTCTCCTCACGTTCTTTTGCCTCTCGTTGCTCTTGGGCAATTCGTTCCCTCTCCTCTCGTTGTTCTTGGGCAATTCGTTCTCTCTCTCTCTCCTCACGTTCTCTTTCTCTTCTCCTGCTCTTGGGCAATTCTTGCCCTCTCTCTCTCTCCTCACGTTCTCTCTCTCTCTCCTCACGTTCTTTGGCCTCTCGTTGCTCTTGGGCAACTCGTTCTCTCTCTCTCTCTTCACGTTCTCTTGCTCTCCGCCTTGCATCGCCCACTCGCTCTTGAACCCATGCTCTCAGATCTTGCCCCGATAGTCCCATGTCCTTCCCAGCGGACATGTAGAATTTGAAATCCTCGTTTTGTTGGGCTCTGGTATTAGCCATCTTGAAATAATGGGTATATGATATGTCTGAAAAGACTCAGGTTGTCTGAAAAGACTCAATTGCAGGAATCTGAAACACTCAATTGTTCAGACTGCAGGAGAATGGATCTGTCCGAATAAGACAGTTGGTTAGTAAGTCTGAGGAGACTTTTTGTTAAAATTGGATGTGTCTTGGAAAGACGTGGTTGTTCTTGGCGAACGAATTTTAATATGCGTCTTGGAAGACGTCGTGGGATTTTGTCACGCTCGGACTTGGCCGGCTGTAGCGTAAAGTTAAGGAGTTGTTCTAACGAACTAGACTGATCAGTCCCGTAAGGGCTTAGATGTGTGTGAACTACACTATATAATGTCTCAAAAGGACTTAATTTTGGGTTCCAGCAGGAATGAGAAATTCTCGCCACGTGCAACGTAGAATTTTTGTATGAGTCTCTGAGGACTGGAATTTGGAGAAATTCTCGCCACGTGCGACGTAGAATTTTAGGAGTCTCTGAGGACTGGAATTTGGAGAAATTCTCGCCACGTGCGACGTAGAATTTTATTAGTCCCTGAGGACTGGAATTTGGAGAAATTCTCGCCACGCAAGGATGTAGAATTTTAGGAGTCTCTGAGGATTGGAATTTGGAGAAATTCTCGCCACGTCGACGTAGAATTTTAGGAGTCTCTGAGGACTGGAATTTGGAGAAATTCTCGCCACGTGCGACGTAGAATTTTAGGAGTCACTTAGGACTTGGAATTTGTGGAATTTGGAGGAATTCTCGCCACGTCATGCGACGTAGAATTTTAGGAGTCACTTAGGACTTGAATTACGATTCGTCCCTTAGGACTTAGAAATTACTAACGGGAAACCCAAAGAAAAATGTTTGCTGGGAAATGAATGGCTACACACGCGGGCATGGGCGGGTGGGGGTGGGGTGCAAGTCGTCTGGCCAACACCGGAGTTATTTTTAGATTCTGTGTGAATGAACCCGTATATGTATAGACCGTCTGGGATTCCGGGGAATTTCCCAGTCGTCTGAGAGGATAACAGTACAACGGCCTAGTAATTTTCCCTATAAGCGGAGTTTAAATTTCGCTTTCCTAACACCTAACTTGAATTCTAACTACACTGAGAGAATTGACAGCAATGCAAGCTGACTTCGTCGTGTCCCACGTGGGAATTTTATTCGCGCCTAAATAACAGTTCGCTAATTCGAAATGCGAAGTAAAATTTATCACAGAGGAATTTCTTTCGCACTATTCCTCGAAGCAAGAATATGGCAAGGATTTTAACACAGGAATTTTCACAATATTCCTCGAAGCAAAAGCTATGGCAACGATTTTAACACAGAGGAATTTCGCACTATTCCTCGAAGCAAAGGATGGTTAGCACTGGTTATTTCCTAACTACCTATCCTGAAAGGCATGCATTAACGAATCTAATACGGCGGTTTTTTCTCTCAGTGAATACATGCGTCCCTATTTCTAATTCCTAGGAACAGTCACGATTGTAAAAGGTTTTGCTAAGATAAACACATTACTTACGTGGAATTTTCTGGATCTGTGTGCTGGTTTTACACATAAGGTTCGTAATTGTCTCGTACCCAGCTTAGCTTTGCTAATAGCTGATCTGGCAAGTTGCAAATGCAATAAAGCAACGCTAGGGGAACTGCAACTGCAAAACGAGATCTATGGCCAGGTCGCCATTTTTACGTTTTTCCGTGGTTTTAGTTTGAAATATGCTCTGTGAGACAGGTAGCAACAATTTAAGGTAATTTAGCCTTGTGATTCTGACTTCGTGGGTACGGGAAAATGAAAAAAAAGAGAAAAACAAAGGAGAATTTCATATGACCATAGGGCTCTTGTTACTGAGGGAAATATTACGTAAAACACGTGGGCACATTTAAAGTAGTGTATTTACATAAATGACATTAGTACGGGAAAGAGGAACTCAAGTAGATTGAATGAAACTGGGGAATTCCAGCCACAGTCCTAGAAGCTTCCACGAAATAGGATCCCTCTGAAATGAGAGATATGCACATTATATGCCAGTAATGAAAATAGACAAAAGAATAATGAATTCGAAGCTGCACTGAGGGTGCCAAAGGAGTAATAAAGAATTAATACTGCCGATGCAAGAGGCGCACGGACATTAGACAAGGGAGATTTCTGGCTTTCTCTTTAAGAAAATATTACGAGACAAAAGCGTGACTGAAATGGGGCTCTTCCAGGGCACTTTACCTTAGCAGATTTTCCGAGGGCGCGTAGAAGGCGGTCCGTGGATGACTTGCGATTTCCGAGGGCGAGTTTCTTCCACGTGGTGAGATGCCAGGGCTTCCGTAAAGGGGCAAGGCGATGGGGACTCCTCGAAACTCCAAGCAATTGGGCGTGGGCTCGAGGAATACGGTCGAAGGGCACGAGGAGAAGTATACTTTGGAAAGGGCCACGTGGTTAGGATGCAAGGGCATCGATGGGGCCAGGTGTTGGGGACGTCTTCATTCCATATCTTCCAGCCCGCGTGTGTGTCGAGACCTCGTGGGTTTCTGCTTTTTATCCCCTCCTATGGGGCAGGGGGTGCGTCCAACACAGATGTTTTGACTCATTGCACCTGTTGCCCGCAGGGGAGGTTTTGGCCTGTAGGAGAAACACCCAAGCCAGATTACTTTTGCCTCGAAGGAAAGATCTTTATCAAAAATGGGAGAGGCTTTAATCTTTTAAACCCTTGTTTTAAGTCGATAGACAGATGGTCTATCGATCGGCCGGCTGGCAGTAAATGAAACACAACAGAACAACCAACAACAACAAAGGAGGGGGGGGGAGGCAGTTTGCTAGCGAATTCTTGCTAATCATAATAATATATATATATATATATATATATATATATATATATATATATATATATATATATATATATATATATATATATATATATATATATATATATATATATATATATATATATATATATATATTTATATATATATAACAGGACCTCATTCAAACTGGTTGGTATCTACTGGAGATATACTAGATACCAAACTAGTTTGAATGAATTCTACTAATGCACAGAAAAAATTGTGTATGTGATAAAGTTAGTAATTCTATCTAATGCACAGAAAAAATTGTATATATATGTATATATATATAAAGTATATATATATATATATATATATATATATATATATATATATATATATATATATATATATATATATATATATATATATATATATATATATATATATATATATATATATATACAAAAATATGATATCGGAATTCCTCCATTTTTAAGACATTTTTTTCTGACATTTTCCAATTTAATGTCATTAATTTTTCTCTCAAACTTACCAGTCAGGAATTCAATCTTTCTATTTAAATTTTAAACGTTCCACCCTGATACTAACATTTTGTCATTTACCTTTAAACCTTACTACATTGATAAGAACCCTGTGCTATTTACCTTCCAGTCTTATCACCTTGTTAAAGACCCTTTTCATTTACCTTTCAAACTTACTACTTTGATAAGGACCCTTTTTAGTTTACCTTTTAAACTTACTACCTTGTTAAGAACCTTTTGTCATTTACCATTCAAACTTACCACCATAAGGACCCTTTGCATTTACCTTTCTAACTGACTACCTTGATAAGAACCCTTTGTCATATACTTTTCATGGGATTAAAGGGGATCATGATAGGGGATTGGGTGTTGATAATAGTTTACAGGTTGATACTGAATATGTTTCTGAGGGGAAGAAGTGTTATAAAGGCATTTTATCAGAAGATGTGGTTCTGGGCCCAGGTATGGTTGCTCTGGTTAAAGTCTGAGCGAAAGATGTGAAAATGCGCAGACAGGTGTGTGTGAGTGAGGGTAGCAAGAAGCTCAAGGGTATCGTGAGTACAGTTTCTATAAGCAGTGTGACCAATACAGGGGTTACTTGGGTAGAATTACTAAACTGTAACAATTCAATTCAAAGACATCAGAAGGATACATATGTGGTAGATTTTGAAGAGTGGGTTGATGAAAATAATTTGGTTGCTATTGTAGGGGATAACAATGAATTTCCAGAGGCAGAATTACAGGTTAGAAGACAGGTTTCTAGAGATCATCTAGCTAATGCTGATTATAAAGACTATATAGAGGGGGTGGAAGATGTTCTGGCTGAGTTTGCAGGTGTAGTCGCTCTTAAAGGGGATAAGTTAGGGTTAACTAATGTGTTAGAACACTAAGTTCATTTGGAGGATAAGACTGAGCCTATTTTTGTCCCTTCATATAGGATTCCTTTTAAGATTAGGGAACAGGTAGAGCAGGAGGTCAATTATTGGGAAGAGGAAGGTATAATTAGGCCCATTTCCTCACCCTTTAATTTTCCATTGTTAGCAGTGCCTAAGAAGGATGGCTCAGTACGTGTGTGTGGATTTTCGTAAGTTGAATAATAAATCAATTCCAGACCGCTTTCCTGTGGCACGTTTGCCGGAACGGTTCATGGAAATTGGGGATCAAAATATTTACTCTTCAATTGATCTGATGCAGAGGTTTTTGCAAGTTCCTTTTAGTGAAGAGAGTCGCAAATATACTGCTTTTTCTTCGCCGAAGAGAAATTATGAGTTTCCAAGGATGCCTTTTGGTTTGTCGGGTAGCCCTATGACTTCTACGAGTTTTTTTAAATTCAGTTTTGCATGGATTCTTAGGGAAGTTTCATTTATGTTTATATGGATGATATCTTGATTGCCACTAATTCTGTAGAGGAGTATTGCAGAGGTACTTACGGAGGTTCTTAGGAGGCTTAGGTTAGCGGGTTTGAAAATTAAATTAGTCAAGTGAGTTTTCTTGAAGAAGCAAATAGTATATTGGGGCATGCTATTTCTAAGGAAGGTGTCAGGGTAAATGGGGACAAGGTTAGGGCAATCGTGGACTTTCTTACTCCTGAAAATAAGAATCAGCTTCGTTCTTTCTTGGGCATGGTGGGATTTTTCCATAGGTTTGTGAAAGGATTTTCCAGCCTGTCGTCTCCTTTGATAGACGTGTTGAGGGATGATGTGAAGTTTGTGTGGGGTAAGGAACGACAGTTGGCCTTTCAGAAAATTAAAGAGGCTTTAATGAGTCCTCTGATGCTGAAGTTTCCAGATTTCGAGCAACCTTTCACGTTGGTGACAGATGCCAGAGCTTGTCTTATGCAGAAATTTGAAGGTAAATTGCATCCTATCATATTCTACAGCAGGAAGCTTAAGTTGCGAGGGAGTAATGAGATGTATGTGCACAATGGACAAGGAGGCGTTTGCGGCAGTGTCTAGTTTGGTTCATTTTAAGAGGTTATTGTTGGTCAACAAAGTTGAGGTTCTTACAGATCATAAGCCATTGCTGGATCTTTTTAATAAGCCGGATCTTTCTCTTAAGAGAGCTAGGTGGGTTTTGACAATTAGGGATTTTGACATCAAGCTTAGGTATAAAGAAGGTAGACATAATGTTGAAGCTGATGTCCTTAGTAGGAGTTTTTATGATTCGGATGGTTCTCGTGTTGGTAATGTATCTGGTGATTGCATAAACTGGGATATTAGTTTAGTGGAGGCTAAACAGGATAAGGATGAAATTTTGGCAGACGCAAAGGCATTTCTTAGGGGGGAATGTGTTAGAGAGGGTTATAGGTTGCCTTTTGTGGGTCTAGAGTTAGAGGGTAATTTGTTAGTTAGGAAAATAAAATATAAGCTGAAGAGTAGTGAGGATAAAGGAGATACAACACAGATAGTTTTCCCAAAGAGCCTAGTGCATACAGTTTTGGATATTGTTCATTGTAGGTTTGGTAGTCCACATTTTGGTATTGAGAAGACGTATCAAAATGTAAGGGGGAAATTTTTTTGGAAGAACATGCTCGCATCAGTGGAGGATTTTGTGAGGGGATGTTCACTTTGCAATGCATGCAAGTCAGCGAGGATTGCTTCGTGTAAATTAGGTTCACTTCCTATCCCCAGTCGACCTTTCCACTTCATCCATATAGACGTTCTATCCAATTTCTATGAGTCTAGTTATGACCACAGACATTTGTTGGTTATTGTGGATGAATTAACTAGGTTTGTATGGATTTTCCCTTTGAAGCATAAGACAGCGGAGAAGGTAGCAGTTGCCTTTTTCGAGGGATGTATTTATCGTTATTGGGTTCCTGAGGTACTTATTACAGAAAATAGGAGAGAATTTGTGAATAAGACATTAGGCTGTCTTTCAGATGTTATGGGAATCGGGAAAGTATCTATGAATCCGTATAGACCAGAAGCCAACGGTTATGTGAATGGGCCAATAGGAAGGTACTTAAGGCTCTCAGAATCACTGTAGGGGTCAATGATGTGAACTGGGATCGGTATATCGCACAGGTCTGGCATAGCATTAATACTATAGATAGTGATACTATTGCAATGTCTCCAGCTGAGGTGGTTTTTGGTTATCCAGCGCAAGGCAGACTACAAATGGAATGCGCTACTGCTAAGGAGAGATATGTGTTCCTTGCTAGGAATCCTGAGTAGAAAACGCAGGAAATGGTTGACAGGAGCAATTCAAAGCCAGATAATGTTAAAGTTGCTGTGGGTGACAGGGTCTTTGTGAAAATAAATGTCAGGAATCAGTTTAACTGTAGATTAGGGCCTAAGTTTGATAGTCCATTTCAGGTTATAAAAATAAAGTAAGGGAATAGGTTTGTTGTTCAAGATGAAAAAACGGGATTGTCCAGGTTGACACATATATCTAAGATCAAGAGGACAGCTTAAAGGAGAATTTATGGGTTAATTTCTTTTTTTTTTTTTTTTTTTATGTACCTTTATTCTCTTTTTATTTTTTTTTTCATTTGCTGGTATCCTGGGTACATAATTTGGGTTTTTTTTAACATGGAAGGACGCTCATCCGAAGAGTTTTATTGATTTTGTTTGTCTGATTTCAGTCTCTTTTGTTGTTTTTTTCCCTTTTTGCACACGTGCGGTGGTTTGGCGTAATTAGTTGTTGGAATTTTGGCAATGCTGAGGTCACCTATGTTAAATGAGGTGCAGGGAGACTGTAGAGCTCTGTGGGCAAATTAGAGGTGTTAGGTAAACTTTATGATATGGTTGTATCGACCCGTTGGTGCGGTTTGTGATTAGGGTTGTAGTCGCATCTTTTTATTTCGTTTTGGGGTCTGGCTATTTATAGGTATCTTTTCTTCATTTTATTTAGATGCTGAAGTTCTGTTTGCTCATGGCCTTCGGGGTGGCTGCCTATGCCAAGACAAAAAGTGTGTTAAGGTTGGTCTTTTTCATAGGGGGCGTTATGGTCCGTCATATGGTTTTATGGCTTTATGAGATTGTATTTCGCAGTTGTGTGTTTGGTTTTTGGTCTTTGGAGGTGTTTGAGTCATCATAATGTTTTTATGGTTACATAATATATATATATATATATATATATATATATATATATATATATATATATATATATATATATATATATATATATATATATATATATATATGTGTGTGTGTGTGTGTGTGTGTGTGTGTGTGTGTGTGTGTGTGTGAGTGTGTGTGTGTGTGTGTATATATATATATATATATATATATATATATATATATATATATATATATATATATACATATATATTAGTAAATATGATTTTTGTAATTGTAGGGATGTTAGCTAGTGTGTCAGTTGAAAGCTTAGTGAAGGTTGAACAAGTGGCAGAGGAATTAACTATGCAGAGGAAATCTTTGACAGCATTATGAGACGGTAATAATAAATTGAGGACATCCTTGAATGGGTTTCTGGTTACTGTTGATGGCGTTTGAGGAGACTTAGATGTTCTGATTGTTTTTTCATCTTGTTAAACTGCCTTACTTAATATTGAGAAAGAAGCAGAGTCTTTAATAATGGTGATTAAAACTCACGTTCACGCAGTTATAGCTGCTTCTAAGGGGCGTATTTTTGGGGATATTTTACCACTGTGGGCTCTGGAATCTACTTTGAAAAATGCAGCATATCTTTATGGTTCAGAAATAATTTTCACTGAGGGGGATTTGTATCTTTATTATGGGATTTTGAAAATACACTTGTCTGATAGAAGGTTGATTGTGGATGTTCCTGTTAGTGATATGAAATGGTTCGATGGGGACATGGGATGGAATGGAGGCTATGTATATGTTCGGTGATCATTATCAGTCCTCTGCTATTAACTATAAATGAGGATGTACTTTAGTTCACGACAGATATCTTTGTGGCACTAGGATTTTTGCTCTCAGGAACATCGACTTTTTAGGATATAAACTGTCACTTATTCATAATCAGATACCTTCAGACTGTGACTTTACAACATTCTTCCTGGATTACCACCTGACCTCTATGAAGACTCTCAAGGCAGTTTTTTGTGCAAGCTGCCAGATCTCCACCCTATGTCATCATACATCGGATACCTTCTACCTGAAAGGATCCTGCCTCTTCGATGCGACTTGTAGGATAGTCATACCGAATTCCAAGTACTCAAGCACTCATATCTTCATGCGTCACCTTCATGGGGAACACAGTGTTATTCCTGTGCCTTCTAGCGGGGACATAACCACGATTCCTCCACTTCCCCACTGCTGGAAGATGACTTCTTCTTTGTTCTGGACCACTACATTCTCTCATTGATTTTGTTGTTGATTACGGTCTTAGTTGTCATGTTGTATGTAGTGATGGGGGTCAAATGTGCAAAGAAACATTGCGCAAACAAACAGTCGGCCAAAGAGAAGCCAGCCCTGTGTGTTGCTGTTCAGTTGGTGCATGAGTCAGGGGAGTAGAACTCGTTGCTTCTCTTGTGCAGAGGGTGGCACAATTGGTGGCCGAGTTACTGAAAAACATTAGGAATAATAATGTTATATACTTTGTTTTTTTTTAGCTAAGGATTTTTTTTAGATATTCTGGGTAAATAGAAATAGTGCCTATGTATTCACGAGCCAATGCTGACGAAGGCCCGTCATCAATCTTGCTTCCCATGGAGACAAACGGCATCATTCCTTGAGTGATGTTCTGGCCATGTCACTGGAAGTCATCAAGTTCCGGTAGAGTGTTCGTTCGTGAGTTCGCTCTCATGGGTGTGTCATAGGAAGCTTGAATTTTCCTTTTTGAGTACAGGCTAGACATTCGGATCTGGATTTCGTTGTGATAAGATCCACTTTGCTGGAAGACTTTGTGTACTACCTGTGAGGTGAGCTGAGACTTTGTTTTTCGAAAACATGAATGGGCTTTAATAACTTTGTTTAACATGCACTGTTTTCATGCTTTTAATATCTCTTCCCCATTTATTTTTTTCCGCTATCTCTCTTTGCTTTTCATTGGATTTCCTGAATTTTTATTTTTCCTGTTTTATTATGTGTGTTTGGGCTTAGTAACGTGGGAGATATCCCACATTTATTTTTTCTCTGTGACTATTTTTATTGTTTCCTCAGATGTATTGAAATAGAGGTCAAATAAATGGAGGGGACTGTGAATTACCATGATTTTGGTTATGTTTGACTTATTTTGACTCGTATGTTCTAGAGACTTATTAAGTGGAAATTGATAGCACTATGTTATTCTTACCTGGTTATTATTTTGGGTTACCAATTCTGGGATGTAGATATTCTCATTTCATTTCTATTTGATTTCAAACTATCTATTATGTCAGACTACTGAATAAATTGTAATTTTGTAGACATGTTTTAGCTGTTCTTCCTTGGTTCAGTTAGTGACTTGGATATATACAAGAGAGGAGGGTTGATTGAGGGAGAGAGAGAGAGGAACTGAACGATCGACAATACACATTTATTTTTAAGCATTAAAAATACTGTACAAGTAAGGAAATAATATTTAATATGTAAATGAAGTAGTTTCTCAATATTCAATTATTAAAATAACAACAAAATGAGCCTCTCGAGAACACAGTTCTCTCCAGCACGTTAACTCAGAAACTGAGTATTTGTCAAGAATGCAGAATCATTTCTATTTCAGATATTTCCTTGACAGGAGAACAACACTCTTGGTTTGAAAAAAAAAATATTTATAATACGAATTAATTCCCTTAATAATTTTCCATGTTTTGTGCCTTAAAATAAAAGAAGCAACTTATCCAAGTGCCTCTTTACTCAAGTTTTAGACATTTATTGTTATATAGGGTTGCACTTTATTGTTACATCATAACTCTAAATATTTTAAGTGTTTAAAATGACAGTGACTACCATGATAATGCATGAAATAATTATCCACTGATAGTCCGAGCAATTTTGCACAATTCAACACTTGTGACGAAAATATAACTGTCAACCTTCAAATCTTTGACAATTTTGTCACCTAACCTTTACAAAGTTTAAGAAAATCCTACATCAATAATATGGATGAGGTTTACTTGGTTGACTTGAGCCTAACGTACATTTAAGACATTCATAGTTCGCCAAAATTAAAAAATTGCCAGTACCCTAAAAGAATGTGCCTGGTAGCAACATATGTAACAATCACAAAAATCATTCATTTTAAACTAGACATTGCTTATTAGGAAAGACTAGGCAAAAAGAAGTGAGTGAATCTATGAAATTATAGTTAAGATATCCATCTTCACAAGAGACTGTAGTTTATGAAATTTTTCATTTGTGCTCAGTAATTGATTAACTTTAAATCATTCATCATATAATCCATAATTTTAACTACATACATCGAGCTTAAAATAAAAATCATAAAATGATGAAACATAAAAATAAAGCATACATTACCAATATTAGTATAGTGGCGTGATCAGTCTACTGATTATGCCTTCAATAAACTACAGTTGATTAGAACGTTACCTGGACGCTCTTTTTTTTTTATCGCTTGCTATATTATAAAATGCAATATAATGATATATAATGTTTCTACGAATTAATCCAAATAATTCTACCTGTTTAATTTTTAGTTTTGCCCCGGTGAGTTGCAATTTTGGTAGAAATAGTGGCAATGGGAAATCTGAACTTCATGTGTTGCCTTAAATATCCTTCCAGACATTTTCATAACAGCGATATCAAATTCTCTAAAACTAATTTGAATTGTCTCACTCTTGAAAACTTTGACTGCTACTTTATCTATTTATTTTTTTCTGGACATGATCCTGAGCTTGACTTACTGGCTGACATCATGTACTATATTACAAGATCTAGAAGTGATAAACTTACTATATGCTGGCTGATCTGATGAAGTACTCCTTCTTTACTTAGGTCTGGCAGTAGCGAACTATACCTTGGACTAAAATGTATGGATGTATCATTCTCAAGAGAAGGAGAGAGTGTATGCAAGTATTGCCTGACATTCTGGTCCACTGAGTATGATTGGCTATTATCAGGTTCTGATGACTTTTTTGTTGATCACTATAATCAAACTAACTTTATGAGCCATGCTTTGATTAACAGGCACTGCAATGCACATAGAGAAGGAAATAATCTGAGTCCTTAGCTAACATAATGCATCCTCTTGCTTATACAAAATGGCTGTCATTTAAAAAAAAATCAGGGTTGCTAGCTATTTTTATAACCCTATAGTACCATTGATATCTTGGCATGACGTTGTGTCCTGCATATTGGTCCGTGGAGGGAATAGATTTTTTTGTGTCTGGTTAATCCAGTTCTCAAAATTAGCTATTAGAGGTTAGAAAAAAAGCGTTGCAGGAACATGGCGAGCAAGTCTTTTCTAACTATGCCATTGCACTTAATACATACTGACGCTCTTGTGGGCTGATCTGTGAGCAAGAGCCAACGCTGGCGTAAAGTCAGTTTAATAATAAAAAAAACAACAACGCATATGCGAGAGAGAGAGAGAGAGAGAGAGAGAGAGAGAGAGAGAGAGAGAGAGAGAGAGAGAGAGAGAGAGAGAGAGAGAGATTTGAGCGAATGGTGGATTAATTATAGATTATGGTTGGGATGACTGTTATTTGATTCTAAGACAAAAGATCTATATGTGAAAAAAGGATTAGTATATCAGTTCCTGGGTGGTTTCGTCCCTCTGTTTTTGAAAAAGGTTTCCTGTGTGTTGTCTCCCAAGATTAGTAGATTCTATAGATTTTCATGTCTACGTGGTATCTTTGAGGATGAGGGGAAGCTTAGAAATGGAGTGCCTGATTCAAAGAGTGGCATATCTGAAAACTGCAGTAACTACTGGCCAATCTCTATTCTTCCGGTGCTCTCCAAAGTTGCAGAAATACTTATTCTTAAGCGACTTTACAAGTATGTGGAATCCAAAGGACTGTTAGCTGACAGTCAATATGCATATACGAAACATTTAGGTACCTGCGATGCTCTTCTAGATGTGACATAACATTTGGATGACAACCTTGATAAGGGCTTTGAGTAAAGAATAATTCAAATAGATTTTAGTACTGCTTTCAAAAGAGTAAATCACAAGGTACTTATCTGTAAACTTCAGAATCTCAGAGTGGGTGGTTATGTTTTAGGATTACATCAAATTTCATTACAGGCACTGAATAGCAAGTTGTGTCTGGAGTTCCA
>NC_089795.1:2059521-2079521 GCF_040412425.1 Macrobrachium rosenbergii | reverse complement strand
GCAAAACACGGAGTGTTTATAAAAGGGAAATTCTATCGGTCTTCACACACATTGAAATCCGTTTTGGATCAGAAGGAGACAGAGAGTAAGAAGATAACGTATATCGAAGAGCCAAGCACTTGTCTCATAAGCGATGATATTGTTACAGCAACCCAACATAACTCTCAGGCACCCGTCCTTGCTGCGTTCGCACAAACCATCGAGCCAAACACACCATCGTATCTCACGGTCAAGGTTAAAAGAAAATTGCCAGGCTCAGAGGTTTTAATTCTTCCTGATACCTTAAAGATCAATGGGCTTTCAGTCACGCAAGCATTATACACAGTAAATTCTGATCATCGGGTTAACATTGAAGTTTTTAATCACTTAAATGCTGCTTTAACAGTACATGAAAATCAACATATTGTCAATATCGAAGCATATAAACATCGAATCCTTACAGTTGCTGAAATTAACTCCACTGAATCAGCAACAGACGAATCTCTTTTAAAGGTAATTAAAGGCAAAATCGAAGCAGACATTTTAGATAGGGATATAAGCAAGAAATTTTTGATCTTTTATCCAAATATAGTGATGTTTTTTCTACTAGTACTGGAGCTTTAGGCAAAACGGAAGTCATCGAACATCAAATTCGTTTAAAGGATAAAGACCAGGTCATTTACGTGCCTTCATATCGTCTACCGGCCAAATTTCTGAATGAAATCAATGTTGAGGTAGATAAAATGTTAAAAGAGGGGGTTATTAAGAAATCTAACAGCCCTTATAATTTTCCCTTGATAGTAGTACCAAAAAAGGACAAAACCTGGAGGATTTGTGTTGACTTTCGCAAGCTTAACGACCAAACTATCCCTGATCGTTTCCCAGTACCTTGCACAGATGATATTTTGTCTCTATTAGGACAGAATAAATTTTTTACTTCCTTGGACTTACTTAAAGGCTTTCACCAGATACCCTTAGCTAAGGATAGTACCCAGTACACTGCTTTTAGTACAGCTAGAGGTCACTATGAATTCCTACGTATGCCATTTGGGCTACGTTGTGCTCTATTACGTTCACTAGAATGATCAATATAGTGTTCGGAGATTTACTAGGGAATATTCTCCATGCTTATATGGATGATTTAGTTATATTTTCCAACACCTTGGAGGAGCATTTAAGTAAACTAGAAATAGTCCTTCAGAGGTTAAGAGAACATCATCTAAAAGTAAAAATTTCTAAATGTGAGTTTTTTAAAGACGAATTAGTCTATTTGGGTTTCATGGTATCTCGGCAAGGTCTTAAAGTAGTCCATGATAAAATCTCTGCTATTAGTAAATTTCCCGTTCCTACTAATGTTAAAGCCATACAGCAATTTCTCGGGGTTTCGGGTTATTATCGTCGGTTTATCCGAGATTATTCAGTAATAGCAGCTCCTTTAACTGATCTCATAAGGAAGGACGTAACTTTCAAATGGGAATCCCAACATCAAATTGCTTTTGATACCTTGAAAGAAAAAATCAGTTCTGCTCCTATTTTAAAAGTTTCCCGATTTTACTAAAGAGTTTATTATTGCAACCGACGCATCAGATCAAGGAGTAGGAGGTGTGTTACTCCAGTGGCATGACAATAAGTTTTTCCCCATTGCTTTTTATTCTCGCAAATTAAAAATGTCAGAGAAGAAATATGCAGTAATAGATAAGGAATGCCTCGCCATTGCTAATTCGTTGGTACATTTTAAATATATAATCTATGGGTATAGTGTCAAGGTTCTAACTGATCACAAGCCCCTTACTGACTTTTTTAAAGGTTTCAATCATAGTCCTAAAAGAACTCGGTGGCACATGATTATCCAGGACTTTGGAGCTAAAATTGGATACTTACCCGGTAAAGCAAACGTAATCGCAGATGCGCTATCTCGTAACCCAGTACCAACACACTCAATACCTTTCGCTGATCTAGAAGAAATTCCAATTCCTTCGCAAGCTATGAAAATTGCTATCGAAAATGGTCAATCGTTAGCCCAAGCAACAGAGAATATTACAGATATAGAATGGAATCTAGATTCAGTACGACAAGAACAAATGAAAGATCAGAAATTAAGAGTAATAATAGATGCATTAAATAGGAATCCAGATGATAAGGAATATGTGAAATATACGAATCAATATTTCTTGATTAAGGATAACATTCTATGCCGATCCGTGGCTAGGAGAACCAGGAGTTCAACACAGTTAACTAACGACCAGGTGGTTGTACCTATCACATTAATCCCAATCGTTCTGAAATGGCTTCACAACCATCCTCTGCATGGTCATCCTGGGTTCGAAATAACCTCTCAAAAGGCCAAGTCATTATTTTACTGGTCTACTATGTTAAAAGATATTAAGACATATATTAAAAACTGTGATATATGTTTCCGTCAGAAGGGCCATACTAAGAATCCTGTAGGTCTCGGAACTTACCCCGTGCCTAGCAAACCTTTTGAAAGGGTACACCTTGATTTATTGACAGGTTTTTACGAGACAGACCGGGGAATAAAACCTCTTGGTTATAATTGACGCCCTTACACGGTATACTGAATTAATACCACTAAAAAGTAAAACAGCCATTGAGTGCGCTAGGAAGTTTTACGAGTGCTATATATGCAGACATGGAATTCCAAATATAATAATCTCTGACTCAGGTGGAGAATTCAATAATCACTTCCTTAACTCATTGTGCGAAATTCTGCAAATAAAGAAAGTCAATACGATGATATACCATCCTGAATCTAATGGATTGGTAGAACGGGTTAATAGAAAGGTGCTAGACATACTGCGTGTAAACATAGGCGGTATGGACCCAAACTGGGATATTGCAATACCCACCGTGTCCAGTACCCTAAATAACAATTATCATACTTCAATCCGTATGTCTCCCCATGAAGCTGTATATGGGATACCTGCTAGGTCACCTTTTCACATATTATCCCCGACATCTAGTTTATCAGATCCGTTGAAGGATATAATAGATGTTAGCCGAAGTAGATATCAAACACTTTATCAAAACCTCTTACAGGCTCAAGTGTTAATGAAGAATGCACATGATAAAAAGCTAAGGTCACAAAGCCTTACCAAGAAGGAGATATAGTATATGTACAAGTCTATGTTAGAAAAGGGCTAAATTGGAAATTGTTGCCTAAGTTTGAAGGTCCTTTCATAGTTATAGAAGTTTTAATAGGTAACCGACTTAAAATTCGGAATCAGTCCGATTCAACCGATGTTCGAACAGTATCTGTCTCTCATGTGAGAGCTTAAGACAATGGTTTGTTATGAAAAAGTTAATTATTGTGTGAATTTTTACATCATTTGGATGATGCGATGTTTTTGTTTCATTATTTACAAGTTATTTTCTTTTACAGGCTCCAACATGAAGCTTGTCAAATTATACCATGCACTATTCCTCTCAATGTTTATCGTAGCTGGGAAGAGTTCTGAAATAACTTTACATCATGGTTCTATAGTAGAGGAAATGAATAATTTCTTTCTAACTGGCAGTAATATAGTTTTAGAAGTCAATATGAACGCCATTTTTACTAGCGAAAATGAAGTAATAACTTTGAAATCAGAATTGACTCTTTTTATCAATCTCTGGCAGACTTGCATAAATCATTCTTAGCTAGCAGTGATCCAACGTCGCCTAATCAAGTCAGTGACACAATTAATATGCTTTTCTGGGAATTAAGGAATAAAACAAGCGAAGCTGAAATCTTGGCTCGTGATTTGCTAATGTGGTCAATACCTCATGACGTTACAGAAAGGCGTAACCCACTTGTTCTAGCGGCATTAAATTTGGTTGGTTCCGTAGCAGGTCTTGGGTTAGGGATTTCAAATCGTTTAAAACTTCGCGATCACGGGGTTAAAATCGAAAATCTGGAACATCAACAAGAGGTATTAGCAGGAGAACTAAACAAACAAATTCAAGCTTTGAACAGCGTAATCAGTAAAGTAAATGAACAGTCACGACGTTTCAATCAGGTTCATGACACTCAAGTTTTGTTAGCAACTTTGATGTATTATCACGCTAAAATTAATCATGTATACTCGAGAGTTTCAAGCTTTATCGAAAAATCAAAAGATTACGTGGAAGCTATAACACTTGCTGCTAAAGGCGTGTTGTCTCCTCATTTGTTACCGATTAAAGATCTTACTCAGATTATCAATAATGCTCACGGTAAAATGCGCTATGTTCCAGTAGTAGATTTCCATAAAGTTGAGTTTTATTACAGCTTGATTACAGTTAAAGTTGACCTTGATAAGATCGTAATCGACATTCCTTTCAACCCATCAGACGCGTGGAAAGCGTATAAAATTTCGCCTTTTCCCACGTATGTATCTAACGTCTCGACACCTATTATTAATAATCTGTCAGCTCTAGTATTGGTTTCCGCCAATAAAGAAGCTTTTACGGTAGTCCGAGACCAAGCACTGTTAAATGATTGCCATGATGTTATGAATAATGTAGTGTGCAGGATCGATTTGTTTGAATTCTTAAACATTACGTCATTGAATTCATGCGAATTGGACTTGGTACTTAACAGAACCTCTCCCCATACACATGAACATTGTTTGGCTGGTTTAGTACGGTATCGTGACAATCAGTTTCGTCACAGGCTCGTGAATGGCACGTCATTCGTCTTCTCTGCAGAACCATACATCGTCACTTGCCCAGATGGTACTAGGACAACAGGACACATGTTCGTCGTTAATGATGGCTGCACTGCAACAACGTCGTCACTCTTCATCCGAGCTAGCACATCCATCATCAGAGGCCGCAACTTCTTCATCAACACATCGTGGGGAAACACTAGGCTGCAAGGTCTAACAATTCCCTACAGCAGGCCCATCGAAAACGCTATTGCATCATTAGACTTGCTGTCTCCTGCGAGCCATTCTTCTGATCACCATGATTTTCTTCTCCTCTACACATTAATTGCCGTTGGTATGTTGCTGGGAGCCGAGGCGTAATCGTCAGCGTAATGTTTTGGAAAAAAGCACGAGAGATGAAGGAGACCATTGCGAAATCTACTGTTTCTCAAAGGTCAACGTTGGACTGGCGCAATTATATGTTCCGGGTTCAATAATGAAATTACTGGCCATTTTTTCATTAAAGCTCGAGTACACAGAGAAAGACTGAAAAGGTTCTATTTTCGTTGGTAATGTATGTGAGGAAGAGCTGAACATTTCTGGTGTTATCATTTATCTACATTTATTTCTTTAATAACCTATACTACATATGTATGTATCAATTGCGTGTAGTAGCATGTTGTTCATTCAACATTTTGCATCTTGGTTGTCCATACTGAATAATCTATCAGGATAACTGTTTGTTTATATAAACCTACCATATGGTTATTACCTTTGGATACATTTTTAAGCATTGATTTCAATCTCTATCATTGCAAGTGTATTCATATAATCTGTGCACAAATGTTTTTACTTCATTATACGAATTGCATTATCATTTCAGGATTGCATTATCATTTCTGAATTGCATTATTTTATTTGATTTATCCGGATTGCATTATCTATATATGATTTACATCTTAATCATTAGCATTGTCAGTATAATCAATATTTGAGTTATATAACTTACCTTTTTTTCTCACTTTGCTACATTTTAGTAAGACTTGTGTTCACAAATATGCAACATATTTCAGTATTTGCTGTCTTCAGTAATTACTATATATCTCATTCACATTTTGAGTATAATGATATTTGGAAGCGTATATTTTCTTTTGCTTTCTGAGAATTTATGCTTAGCTAGTGAATGCCTGTTTTGATGATTTCGTTCCTATTGTGTTTTACGTGGCCGAGCAAATGTCATATTTCATTTATGCCACATTTAAAGAAACTACGTTTCTTAGTAAATCTAAGATAATTCCCAACATATATATCTCTATCGCACATGAAAGGAAGGCTATTGTGAAATCTCCGTTTGGTCAAACCAGACGCAGACGTCATCAATAAGTACCTGTGTAGTGCTTTAAGACAGTGCGTCATCATACATTAGCATCCGTTTGCATAAACTCAGCGTTCTCCTTTTGCTCAGAGCTGGAGGCAAAGTCACGTAGCCGTGGGAAGTTCTTGGGAACGAGGTCATATGTTTGTTCGTGTGTGTGTGCATCTTAGTCTTGCTATGTAAAAGTGTGACAGCTTAGATATTAGATCGACATGGGAGATCATCCTGTGCAGACCGATTGTATTCTTTTGTAAATAAGTCTTTATACGAAATACAAGAAAAACCACTATGGAGTTTGTCTGAAATCCTGCAGAACATTGGTCTGATCTTCCAAAAACAGTCTTATTCTACAGCCATGGAGAAACTGAAGATGTCATAACCAAACTCTGACTGAGTTCCAAACACAGTCCTTATAACCAAACACCTGGAGGAATTTCTGATGAAATACCTTCATACAACATTACTACATGTATGCATATACATATAAATACTGTACATAAATTTTTTTATGTTCTTACATCATGTTCAAAATACAGTTATTTTGAAATAAGATGGAAGAGAAAGATACCTATAAAAATGAAAAGGTGTGCTGTTGCTCATGACATCACGCGCGATTAGTTAGTAAAAAATAAACATGATAACGGAGTTGAAGATAAAATGAATTCAATGAAACTAAGTTGAAAGTTTTGGCTCAGCAAAGGCCATTTGATGGTGTTTATCTGAAAGAGATGCGCATTCAGATGTTGTATAGGTACATTTTACATTATAATGTCTAGTAATTACTCCGCAGTTTTAGTGTAATATCTATTAAGCATTATGGAATCGTGGTTTATGTATACCAAATCTAGCCTCATTTATTATATGGTAATTTCAGATGTTAAAATATATTACTCATAATTGACAAGAATCAATGAAATGCTACTGATCCGGCTGCACTCCCACTCTCATACCTTTTTCCAGTATTTGCTGCCGCCCCCGGCTCCCCCCCTCTCTCTCCCTCCCCAAACAGACGTTTGAATTACATTCGTTAGTTTACCAACCTTCATTTCAAAATTCTGAGAACAATAATCTGAAACCAACATTTCCATGATTGTGTATGTCATGCATTTTATATCTCCGAACCTAACCTCTTTTTACTTTTAAAAATATCCTGACAACAATTTGGATATAAATCCTAGCTTCCTTTCAGTGAAACTTCGTTTAACAACTACCCTCCCTTGCCTCTGCTACCTTTGAAGCTCAGCTGTTCACAAAGGCCCCCTCAAAACATTATCAGAGCTGTCTCTGAAGTTTTCATTCGGGTTTCAGTTTCAAAGAGGAGTCTTAACTTGAGCATCAGAGCAGTCAAGATGCTAGAGACATCGGTCCGGCAACTTTTTTACTTAAAGACAGATAGAAGCTGGCAAACGCCAAAGATGGTAAAACCCATAAAATCGTCGAGTGTCTGAATTTTCTTGAAACACTCTTATGGAAAACTGCAATGACATTATTTCTCAGAATGATTTATAAAACCAACCGTAGGTGTGTATGACAAAAGATTTTAAATTGGTGTCTTCGATACTGGAGACACTAAGTATGTCTTAAGACATACTGTACACTAAATGTTACACACACACACACACACACACACACACACACACACACACACACACATATATATATATATATATATATATATATATATATATATATATATATATATATATATATATATATATATATATATATATTTTTAAGTCTTATTTTAGCAACTATTTGTTTTGCAAGTTTTTGATATTTCAGTTCTGGTACATAAAATCGTGATAACTCAAAGAAATTTTAAATTTATCAGGTAGCAGCCGACATCTGACGTGTATTATGCAAAGATCCGGTACCAACATATGCCTGGCGAAACTTTAACCATATTTTCCCAGAGGAACTTATTTTTTATGCTGTAGTATCGGAACACGATCTATATAGCTAACTTCTGACACCAGTTAGAAAGATTCTGTCGACATAAATAGCCATTTTAGTAACTAATACTTTCACTGCTGAAACTGATTATTCAATTCAAAGATTCTTGTGATTTCGTCTTTTAAAAAGATCTGTAATTTAATTTTTCATTAAAACTTTTATTAGAGACGTTCATGAAATAGAGAATCAAATAAACGGAATTTGGGAAAGGAAGAGAAAGAGAGAAAGAGAGACAGACTGGCAGATAGACAGACAGACAGACAGACAGACAGACAGACAGACAGACAGACAGAGGACACCACTGAATTGAAGACAAATTTTACAGAGAATATAAAACACAGAGACAAAGGACGTGAATGGAAGGGTATTATTTAGGAGTGGGGATCGGAGGGGGAGCTTCATTCAATAACCATTGGAAGACCACTTTCATTTCTCTTCACTCTCCATTTCGTCGTTTCAGAAAACAACAAATGGAACAATTATTTGGGCCCTTGGCAAGAATGTATGATGATCGATACTTGTCACCATGGTAACCCTTTCCTATTCTATGAGGTCATTGAGTTGTGGTAAATGTATTTCGTGGCCCCGGTGGGCATTCATCACGCCATTGTTATTTGATGGCGATAGAAACAATTTTACATTCCATCAATGCGTACGACAAGTTTTGGCTTTTGGAATGTGGTCTTCGTTCTAGCTGAAGTGAGACAGAGCAGAGGGTGTTGATATATTGATTATATTCTTTTTATTTCCTATTTCTAGTTTCATCATCTCATTTTGAAAGAGATCATTTATATTTCCTGCGCTGGTTATGATTTTTGTCTATCAGGTCCGTACACCGGAGAAAAAATTACAGAAGCATTTTTTTTTTCCTATACACAATTTTCCGTGCGTCAGTAAATAGAAAGGCCATAATGTTAAAATTAAAATTTACATGATTTGTGCTGAACCATTCAGTGTTATGTCATAAGGAAACCCCATAACCTCTTACATTATTCCCTAGGTGATTGAAGCTACATAATAATATGACTTTTAAAATTTAACTTCAATAAAAAAAAATCACAATTCAGGAGTCTATCATAAGCTTTTCTTCCAAAAATTCTTCAAATTATTTTCGCCTTTAGAGAATGGTTATTAAATCATCTTTGGGTTTCTAAATGCATCCCTACTATGTACTGAGGTATAAAGTTTCATTTTGCAGTCCTTTGCTCCCTTGACGTTAGAATGGTTTTGGTCTCCATAATTTGTTTCATCTTTCCCGGTTTTTCAGTAATGTTTTCTTACTCTTTACGGACAAAAGCCTTGCATAATAAATTTTACTTTCCAGTATTAATTACAACTGGGTTTTCATAGTCCGAACGTTTATCTTCCTGACATCATTTATGTTCAACTTCTTCCTTTAAAGTTGGTATGATAGGTCTCTAGCACAAATTCGATTTTAAATGAGAGAAAGTATTAATCCTGGCTAAAATGAGGAAAATTGCCCAGCATAAGTGACTGGTAAGAGTCTATGTATAAATATCTCACGCTGAAATTGAAAATACATAGATTCTTGCTAACCCGTTCATACAGAGACCTGAACTCGGTCGCATACTCTAGTTGCAATCATAAATACTCGCACCGAACTTATCCGTACGTGAATACCATAGTATACTAGCTATGTATGTATAAATATACATATATATATATATATATATATATATATATATATATATATATATATATATATATATATATATATATATATATATATATATATAGAAAGAAAGGAATCCTCATCTTCGGATTGCAGGGTGTCATTGGAATAATAACTGTTATTGGTGTTTTGTCTTAACTCTGTTATCTAACAAAAGGTTAAGCACTATCTCTCTCTCATAGCATTATCGAGGAGGTTCGTTTCACTAGCGGCAGATACGATGTCCGATTCCCGAGCGGGCCAGAGTAAATGCTAGATAGACAACTGTGGTGGCGCATAGTTACGAAAAGCAAAGCGAGAATTAGGAGGCTCATCCTAAAATTCGTGCTGAATTCCGGAAAAATAATTTCTGAAGCCATCTTTGAACAACCTCTATAATAGGGAAGGAATATTCATTTTTCATATACGAGTTAGTAAATAAAAAAAAAAAAATTCAATACTTTTTCGTTTGGCAAGCAGATATGAGAGACTTTGATGTGAGACAATAACTTTCGGATTTGCACTATAATACAGAAGGAATATTCTTATAAATGTTAAAGAGTGTACACCCTCAACATACATACATTCACATTCACACACACACACACACACACACACACACACACACATATATATATATATATATATATATATATATATATATATATATATATATATATATATATATATATATATATTCCAGTCCACTGAGCTCACCTTTTAAGCTTTCTTTTCAAAATGGGCAAAGAGGCCGAGTGCATCTTGAAATGTGCGCCAAGAGATGAGACCAGAAGATGAGAAAGAACCATGTGCCCATCTCCCTAGCAGATGTTATTTGAGAATCCTCATGCCATCCTACTCATATCCTTCTCAATACTATCTCCAAAGGTCAAAGTACTGGCGAGACTCTTATCCTCAGGTACACCCAGGCCACACCCAGGCCAGCATAGAAAGAGGCTTTGGGTTGCAGTACTTTACTCCCATGAGAGGATTACTTTACTTGGATGGAAGTATACAATAGAGAATGATTAACAGTGGGTTTATTTACAAGGTTTAACAAATCACCAATATGTACGAATTTCTGGAAATGAAGAAAAGAACAACATATCAGAACAGGAAAGAGACATGGGAAAATCCTTATTATTACCCATATTAGATAATGGAGATAACACGCAAACCATCATAGTGATGAATGCACAGGGTTTAGTTTCGAGTAACACAAAAGAAAGATAGAGTTCTTAGAAAAACTAACATAAAAATGTAAAAAAATAGAAATAATGAATATAAGTGAACCCTGGTATTCCCAAGAGACTGGTAATGATGATCAGATAAAGGGTTTCCAAACTTATAGATTAGATAAAAAAAAATAGGAATCAAGGGGGAACCGCAACATATGGGAGAGACGTTAATCAAGGAAAAATCTCTGAGAAATATAGTAACACAGAATGTGAATTAATAGCGGTAGAATTTGAATCTGAAAAATTAGTGAACATTGTAATATACAGACCCCCTAATACTAAAGAGTTTGACATAATAATTGACAAATTGGATGATATATGTAGAAATCACAAAGACTGGGCTATACTCCTATCCGGAGACTTTAACTTTCCTTTCGTAGAATGGAAAGAATGAATAGGAGACTGTGGTTATATTTATACATATAAAAAAGAGTAAGGTTCCCTATGGAGCTAACATTAACAGATGTAAACTCGCCACAATTGAGGGTATCAATCAATTTAAAATGATACTTCCTACTGTTCAGTTGAGAGTCACGAGACCTCATAAATCCAAAATCTGCAGCCTTGCCGTAGCAAGGTACATTCATGGAGGTTATAACCTCCTCCTGGGACAAGACTTCCAGTCTCCACCAAAAATACAACAATCTGGGCTTCCAAGCCCTTCAAGTTATTCATTAGGCATGAGTAATTCTCAAGAGCCTCCATTTGTTTCAGTGCCAGTGCCACCTGAGTACTCTGTGCAGTGGCCATCTCCCTCAAAGCAGATTTCAAAGCCATGTCCAGTGCCAGACCCTGCCCCAGTGCCAGTGACTAGGCACCCAATCGATCTCCCTCCTGAAGATCCCAAAACTGACTCTCAATCTCGGCCAGTGCCACTTGAGTGCACTGAGCAGTGCCAAGCTCCATCCACCCTGAACAGCGAGCAATCTCCAAATCCTATACCAGTGGCTGGCCCTAGTTTAGAGCCAGTGCCAGAGCACTTGAGAGATCCCAGTTTGGATCCCCTCTCTTCACCCGCCTTGGCTCCGCTACCAGTGCCGGTAAGAGAGATGGATGCTTCTGACCACAGCGGAAGCTCACTCAAAGGTGTGGCCTCACAACCTGTGTCTGAGCTGCATTTCAACCTACGAGCCCCCCACGCCCTCCAGAACATCTTCCTCCTTTTCCATTCCTCTGCAGACACGAGTATGAGTAATGATTCTGCCACACCTCAACTGAACCGATAAACGCAAGCAACTGCAATGACTTGGGGCCGAACGAGTAAGGATGGCATAAAAATTCAGGATCATTTTTATGCCATTGATGTTACTTTAATCCCTAAGAATTCTTTCACTACTGGTTCACTCTTTAAAACCAAAGATCGGTTATCACCTTATATGTCATCTGGTATCATTTATAAATATACTTGCCCTGAATGTCAAACAGGGACCTATGTGGGCTCCACCAGTAGACTCCTTAAGGTGCGTATCAATTCTCATCATGGCGTAAGCTTCCGTACAGGTAGCAGAATTTCAAACCCGGAACATTCCAATATCAGAAATCACTAAAAAATTTGTAAAACACACATTGATAAAAAAGACTTCTACATTTTAGGCCATACCACCAACCCTCCAGACCTTGTTATTCTGGAATAACTTTTTATCAAACAACTTGTTCCATCGTTAAACATTCATACGTCCTCCTCTCCTCTATATTTATCCTGACTTGTGTTGTTTCTATTTATGTTTACGTTTTTCAGTTTAACGCTGTCATTCATGGGAATACAAGCACCAACACCATCATCACAACCAACCCACAGCAATTGCCTTGGAAAAGGCTCCTGGAAAAATCATGGTGATGAGATCTGATTTGAGTAAACTGAAAGAGATGGCAAAAAAGAGGATAAGAAGCAAGAAATCAAGAGAGGCACTGAATCAGAAATACAAAGTACAGGAGAAGGGACTAAACAACACAATAGAAGATATAAAAATGAGGATTAAAGCAAAAGTACATAAGATCCAACGGTACATGAACAGGAATAAATGATACCAACAGAACAAACTCTTCAGAACCAACCAGAAAAGACTAAACAGCCAACTAAGAGGGAAAGACAACCACCAGGAAATTCCTGAAGCCGAACCAAGAAAGAGACTCTCGGAAAGCATATGGAACTATCTGGTATCACACAACAAACATGCAACATGGCTCCAGGAAGTCAAGGCAGAAAAAATGGGGAGAATAAAACAAAGATTCACCGAGATCACGACAAACACAGTCTGACACCAACTAAAGAAAATGCCTAACTGGAAAGCTCCAGGTCATGATGAAGTCCATGGATACTGGCTCAAAAACAAATAGCAGAACAACTCCAGCATTGTATTACAAACCACCATGCGCCCAAATGGATGACCACAGGGAGAACATCCTTAGTACAGAAAGACAAGAACAAGGGAAATATAGCAAGTAACTACAGGTCTATCACCTGCCTACCAATAACATGGAAGTTACTAACAGGTATTATCAGTGAAAGGCTATACAACTACCTAGAGGATACAAAAACCATTCACCACCAACAGAAAGGCTGCAGAAGGAAAAGTAGGTGCTTCAAAATATCAGCTCTGATAGACAAAATAGTAATGAAGAATAGTAAGAGAAGGAGAACCAACCTAAGCATGGCATGGATTGACTACAAGAAAGCCGTCGACATGATACCGCACATGTGACTAATAGAATGTCTGAAAATATATGAGGCAGAGGAAAATGCCAACAGCTTCCTAAAAAACAGTGCACAACTGGAATACAGTACTTACAAGCTCTGGGATAAGACTACCAGAGGTTACATCAGGAGAGGGATCTTTCAAGGTGACTCATTGTCCTCACTACTCTTCATAGTAACCACGATTCCCATGACAAAAGTACTGCGGAAGATGGATGCTGGGTACCAACTCAAGAAAGAGGCAACAGAATTAACCATCTGATGTTCATGGATGACATCAAGCCATACAATAAGAGCATCAAGGAAATAGATACTCTAATCCAGACTGTAGGGATTGTATCTGGGGACATTAGGATGGAGTTTGGAACAGAAAAATGTGTCTTGGTCAACATACAAAAAGGCAAAGTAACAAGGACTGAAGGGATAAAGCTACCAGATGTCAATAGCATCAAACACATAGATGAGACAGGATACAATTACATGGGAATAATAGAAGGAGAGGATATAAAACACCAAGAGATGAAGGTCACGATCAGGAAAGAATATATGCAGACTTAAGGCGATACTCAAGTCAAAACTCAATGCCGGAAACATAACAAAAGCCATAAACACATGGGCAGTACCAGTAATCAGATACAGCACAGGAGTAGTGGAGTGGACAAAGGCTGAACTCTGCAGCATAGACCAAAAAACACATGACAATAAACACAACACTACATCCAAGAGCAAATACATACAGACTATACATAACACGAAAGGAAAGGGTGAGAGGGCTAAGCATAGAGGACTGCGTCAACGTCGAGAGCAGAGCACTGGGGCAATATCTGAAAACCAGTGAAGACGAGTGGCTAAGGAGTGCATGGGAAGAAGGACTGATAAAAGTAGAGGAAGACCCAGAAATATACAGAGACAAGAGAATAAAAAACAGAACAGAGGAATGGTACAACAAACCAATGCATGGACAGCAGATGAGACAGACTAAAGAACTGGTCAGTGATGAAACATGGCAATGGCTACAGAGGGGAGAACTCAAGAAGGAAACAGAAGGAATGCTAACAGCAGCACAAGATCAGGCCCTAAGAACCAGATATGTTCAAAGAACAACAGATAGAAATAACGTCTCACCCATATGCAGGAAGTGCAATTTGAAAGACAAGACCATAAACTACGTAACAAACTAATGTCCGGCACTTGCACAGAACCAGTACAAAAAGAGGCATGATTCAGTAGTAAGAGCCCTTCAATGTAGCCTGTGTAAGAAACACCAGCTAGCTTGCAGTAATAAGTGGTACGAATACCAACCTGAGGGAGTGATAGAAAACAATCAGGCAAAGATCCTCTGGGACTATGGTATCAGAACAGATACCAATAGACCACATGTGACATTGATTGACAAACTCAAGAAGAAAGTATCACTCACTGATGTGGCAATACCAAGGGGCACCAGAGTAGATGAGAAAGAAAAAGAAAAAATTGATAAGTATCAAGACCTGAAAGTCGAAATAAGAAGGATATGGGATATACCAGTGGAAATTGTACCCATAATCATAGGAACACAAGGCACTATCCTAAGATCCCTGAAAAAGAATCTGGAAAAACTAGATGCCGAAGTAGCTCCAGGACTCATGCAGAAGAGTGTGCTACTAGAAACAACACACATAGTGAGAAAAGTAATGGACTCCTAAGGAGGCAGGATGCAATCCAGAAACCCACACTATAAAAACCACCCAGTCGAATAGTATGACTGTGATAGACTCCTCCCCAAAAAAAAAAAAATATTATAATAATATCTGAAAGATAATCCAGGCTAAATGAAGCTGACTTCGAAATATCCATCAAAAAATAGAATTTTTAATTTACTGTACTGGTTTTGCTGAGTAGAAACTAAGTGCTTCATTTTTTTAATAAACAGGGGAACTGCCGTAACATACATGGCTCTTTTTTTTTTACCTACCCTAACATTTTTGCTATTTTTTCACTCATCGTGATCCTATTACACTGTCAGTTTCGAAGCTCTATGTCCGAGAGTGCCGAGTTTTTCGTTTTTCCAAATAAAATTACTGAGAACAATAAAAGACATAACAGAAATAATGCTCTAAATCAGCAACAACAGAAAAGGTTATAATCTCTGTTAAAATTAGGCACTAGAAAGCTAGTCGACTATTAGCACAGCTTCTTGCTATTACTAGTAGCCTGTAATGTAAATAGTAGTAAAACTAATATTAATCAGAGTAACTTACATATAGGTAAAAGAGAATCCTGTAAACACCAACGATTAATCTTAGTGTATTCTAAGATTTGAATTATGACTGGACACGTTACTTCCTTACCTTTCCTCGTCTGTAGGGTTAAATTTTGTTTCCTTGGCTGCTCTTATGTTTTCTTTGGCTATTTTTACATTGTAGAAACGGATGAAGAAGAGTATACAAGATAAAATATATTGTAAGATTATATATATATATATATATATATATATATATATATATATATATATATATATATATATATATATACATATATATATATATATAATAATGTATTATGTGTACACATGAGAGATTCTGTTCAGCCTATCAACTGGAGAAAGGTAAGGACTGTCAGTAATTCTTGTTTTATCAACTCAAACACTGATAATGCTGAAAACTTAATAAATTTTCTGTTTGGAAATGAACATTTTATAATAAAGAAGTTGTTCATAACTATAAGCAAGGACATTGGCACTTAGTATTATCTTTTGTATTTTACGTGGTTACCCTTTCTGCCATTCTTAGCGGTAAGTATGTTGTTGCAGCCTGTGATCGGATTATCCTGGATCATCTCTTTTTTCATTAACGCTTTAAATTTAACCACCTGTTAGTTCTTGTTCTTTTTGTTTATATTTTTACAATTATTCTAAATTGTATGTCATTGTGCTTCAACGATGCATGAATATATATAAAAGGGCTTGCCTAACTAAACTTTTGATTGTTATTTTTCTGTGGTATCACCTTATATATACTTTCATACATAAGTAAGAAACAATCTTGAATCACAATAATGCTGATCTGGATGTTTGTGCTTGTTTTGTTGGTATTAGTAAAGCATTAGATTCCGTTAATCTCGAAATTCTTATGAGAAACTTATTATCTTATGGGGTCCCGGGTGCTTAAGAAAATTTGATTTATTTTTTGTATAGTAATCAATTGGACAGTGTAAAATATAGCTCTAGCTTTTCAAATGAATTAGAAATAGAAATGGAGTCTACCATGGAGGAATTTTATTAATTCTCTTTTTTGAATATATATCGATGCGTTGCTAAGAAATATTTCCGAAATGAAGGTTGGTTGCCAATTAGCCATTTGAAGTTCGAATTTCATTGCATACGCTGATTATATTGTGTTGCTGGCCACCTCAGCTGTTGGTCTGCAAAAAAAGAGAGATAAAATTCAGCTTATGAGAAATTTCATGCTGAACCAGTAAAGACAAAATACGTGGTTTTAATATGAACATAAAAAAATTCACGCCTTTTAAAATTGGTACTGATGAGGTTGAACTTGTAAAATCATTCAAGTACTTGATATTATAACGTTGATAGGAATTATAATGACTATACAAATCGTAGAAATATATATATATATATATATATATATATATATATATATATATATATATATATATATATATATATATATTATATAAATATATATATATATATATATATATATATATATATATATATATATATATATATATATATATATATATATATATATATACTGTATATATATATATATATATATATATATATATATATATATATATATATATATATATATATATATATATATATATATATATATATATATATATATATATATATATATATATATATATATATATATATATATATATATATATATATATATATATATATATATATATATATATATATATATATATATATATATATATATATATATATATATATATATATATATATATATATAATCATGATATACAAATGTCGTTTAATATCAAATTCACACTACCTCAAGAGTATCTCCGATGGAGAATTATCACCGAAGGGGAATTTATATAAGTGATAAATGAACAGGTACCACTGGGACGCGAACCTCGACATGGACCCATTCAATACTCCAGTGGACGTTACCACCTATATCAAGAGGTATAAATCATTACCGAAGTCTGCTGTACTGTTTTTTCCCGTCGAGCGGGAAATTGTACTTAGCCTCGGCAATGACCCACCTCCGCCATGATAGTTCGTTGGTACGTTTGGAACACGTATTTTTTATCACATATTCATATAAATGAACAGGTACCACTGGACGGTTTCCAGGACCCAAACGATTAGTGGACGTTACCACATCATTACCGAGTCTGCTGTACTGTTTTTCCGTCGAGCAAATTGTACTAGCTCGGTAATGACCCACCTCCGCCATGATGTTGGTACGTTTGAACATCGTAGCTTTCATTGAAGCTACAAATGTCGTTTAATATCAAATTCACGCTTCGAGAGTATCTCCGATGGAGAATTATCACCAATATAAGTGATAAATGAACAGGTTTCCAGACATGGACCCATTCAGTCCTGGATTAACCAACCATCAAGAGATTAAATCATTACCGAGTCTGCTGTACTGTTTTTCCGTCGTGAGCGGGAAATTGTACTTAGCCTCGCAATGACCCACCTCCGCCATGACAGTTCGTTGGTACGTTTGGAACACGCAGCTCTTATTATGAAATTTTTCGCGTCCCAGTGGTACCTGTTCATTTATCACTTATATAAATTCCTTCGTGATAATTCTCCATCGGAGATACCTGAGGTAGCTTTGATATTAAACGACATTTGTAGCTTCATGATTGTATATAAATCACGATGTGATAAAAAATTTCATAATAAGAGACGTGTTCCAAACGTGAACTATCATGGCGGGAGGTGGGTCATTGCCGAGTGATATTTTATACTATGGCGCGGTGGTAACGTCCACTGGAGTAATGGGTCCATGTCAAGGGTTCGCGCCCCAGTGGTACCTTTCATTTATCACTTATATAAATTCCTTTCGGTGATAATTTCCATCGGAGATACTTTAAGCGTGAATTTGATATTAAACGACATTTGTAGCTTCATGATTGTATTAAATCACGGTGTGATAAAAAATTTTATAATAAGAGCTATTCAAACGTACCAACGAACTATCATGGCGGAGGTGGGTCATTGCCGAGGTGGCACAATTTCCAATTCACGACGGGAAAACAGTACAGCAGACTCCGTAATGATTTATACCTCTTGATGGCGCGGTGGTAACGTCCACTGAGTCGTTGAATGGGTCCATGTCAAGGGTCGCGTCCCAGTGGTACCTGTTCATTTATCACTTATATAAATTCTTCGGTGATAATTCTATCGGAGATACTCTCGAGGTAGCGTGAATTTGATATTAAACGACATTTGTAGCTTCATGATTGTATATAAATCACTGTGATAAAAATTTCATATATATATATATATATATATATATATATATATATATATATATATATATATATATATATATATATATATATATATATATATATATATATATATATATATACATTACTGACAGGACCTCATTGAAACTGGATGGTATCTAGCAGAGATATTTATTCAATAAAAGTGACAAGGTTTCCAGGACTAACAGTCCTCATCGACAAGTATCCGTCGAATGACCAGACACCTAGTCCAGGTGTATTTACAGTGTATGTGTGTTGGGAGTGGATTAAAGCGATTATCCTCCTGTTGGCCCCGCCCTCGTGACCTTGGCATTTCTCTGCCTGTAGTTCTTACCGGGAGGGGATTTTCCATGTGGTTTCTTGTGTTTTTGTGTTTCTTATCTATTGTAGAGTACATGATTTTTGTTGATAGGCTGTCTTCAAATCCGTTTATATGTGATGCAGGCATACTCTACAATCAGTCTGGCTGTTTTGTTTGTTTCTGCACAAAAAACATTCATATTTTCTCAGTCTGTTTGGTGGTCTTTTCCCATCAATGCTTATTTGCCGACATCTAATTACGGTACCTTATGTTTTGTAAATGTTGTTTGTCTCATTCTTTGCAAGATTTGCCGCTTTTGCCGAAGTAACGTTCTTCACAGTCTAGACACGCTGCCATGTATACCCCCCCACTCTTACCTCTTCCCCCTATACCAACTTTTTCTTTCTAACTAATTTATTCCTAATGGTGTTTTTGTAACTGACTATCAATTTGAAATCATTTAGCTTCCTGTTGATGGGTGTAATAGTGTTGTTGTCCGGACTGTAATTATTTTCTTCCCTACCAAATGTTCCTTTCCTATCCCTTCCCACTCCCAAAATAGTTTTTTTTTTGTCTTAATGTGTGCCCATTCCCACCAATACTTAGGGTATCCTAATCTCCTAAAACTTCCCCTCAGGTATTCCAGCTCTTCATCCAAGAACTCGGGACGGC
>NC_089795.1:2044521-2054521 GCF_040412425.1 Macrobrachium rosenbergii | reverse complement strand
CAAAGGAGTATAACACTTATAAACTTGCTCCTAACTTTGAATTAAAACAACGGTATTACGATGGGCTTTAACGTTAATTTTTATCCATTGTCTTGAAATTAACAACGAAGCAACTAATGGCAATAACAGAAAAGTGTCACCAACAAATTAGTGGCTTATTAAAACGGCTTCTTCATGCAACGAGCCGCATTTTAAGGACTTTGTGGAACCCCTTTCAGGAGCAAATAACTCCCAACAGAAAAGTTGGAAAAAGATGTCGTTTCTTAAATTTACTTTCTCTAATTTGGTATGAGAAAAATCTTGTATATATATATATATATATATATATATATATATATATATATATATATATATATATATATATATATATATATATATATATATATATATATATATATACAGTCTAATTCAAAGTTCAGACACCCAAAAGTTATCACCTTCACCGCAGAGTACGCTAAAAGTTCGTCTGCATGAGTGAGTATCGGCGGTCTTTTGAATCTTACTACATTTTGTTTCGAAAAAGAATTATAACAGTGAATACTGTTTGTCAAAGTAATTTCCATTATAAATAAAATCTACTTTTTGTAAAGAAGATATATGGATGTCCTCTTTAATGAAAGAAAGTAGTCAGATAACAATTTAACAAACCTATCGGCTACCCCACTTATTTACTTTTCTTATAATGGCAATAACATTTAACTGAATTAGGTCATTATAATGTGTGTTATGCACGGATAGAAGGAACTTGTAATATTAGTTTTCATGAAATTTTATCCACCTTTTATCAAACAGGCTTAAACCTCCAACTGAGGAAGAACGGTTTTACGATTACAAAAAGAGCGAGCTGAGTATGCAGCATAATTGGAGTGGATTGCGCAGACAATGCCAGTTGGAATTACATTAAAATCCCGGGTGGCAACATGATTCTGTCTTTTCATGAATTATTCAAGGAAACTGGTCGTGTTCTAAAGGTGCAGAAAAAAGGAAGCTGAACTTTTTGAAAATGATGCCACAGTTCTGGGAATATTCTGAATATTCTGAACCAACTGAACAGATCGACCACACAGGCAGGTTTTGTATTGAAATTAAGTCGAAGTATTTTTCCTAGGCCTTTTAAAAGAAGCACAACTCTACCCCTAAGAGAAACAGTCATGCAGACTTTATTGTGAAGACCAAGCAGATCTTCTCCGATTTGCATCTGACGAACTTTCCAGAATGAAAGAAAGTTCTACACCCTTTGTGTTGTTCGTTCCGATGAAGCCCACTTTCATTTGGCTATATGTGTTATTCAGTTTTCACTTATTAAATTCTCATTGAGACTTCTTTTCTTTTCAATCGAGCTATGCTGCTTGGCTACTTCTATAATCTTAAAACTTGTCTTCCTCAAGTGGATGCTTTAGTTTATAGGGGAAAATGCTTCGAAAGTGTTAGATTAAACCTTTTTTTATCAAAGGTAAAATTAAATTATTAAAACTTATTAAAACTTAAACTGAAGAGAGTCAGAGATAAAATGGCCACCAGGTAATTTTGTGATAGGAAAAAATAATTATGACTTTGCCTCTTCGAGTTTAACTTAAATATGTTTTATTTTTACTTAGGTTTATTAATTCTTTACTCAAAAAGCGCAAGTAAACATGATGTCTATTGGAAGCAGAAGCCCTACTCGATAATTCTATGGCCTAGATTTAAAATCATGATTTACCACTGAAGCAGGGAAACGGTGCAGTACCATGAACTTGTGAATATTGATTGCGCCAGTAGAGTGTATTTTGCATCTGAATAAAGATATTGAGGAGGATTTGTGTAGGACCCTTGAGCACCTCCAAAAGCAGCAAAACGAATGGTACAAACAACAATAGTGCAGATGATGATGAGGATGATGCTAATCTAACGTTTTCTCCGTGTGACCATTTCATTATTTTCCTTTGGAAACTGCTACATCAACCTACCCTAAGCCATCTGTTTCCAGTCATGTCAGTGCCCCTTGATTCTCGGCAAGGTAGGAGTTTTTACTGTAAACTATTCTCTCATCCCCTTCACGGTATAAATGACCACAGACAAACACAGAGTCTTAGATAACAGAATAAAAGAGGTAATGTAAAGGTAACAGAATCATCGTGAAACTTCCGATCGTTAATTACTCGATAAAACTTGAGGCAAAGCAGTCGGCTCCTTCACAACTTGGCAAGAAACTTGTGCAACTTTCACCTCCAAACTTCAACCAGCATCATACTACATTGCGTTTTATAACATTTAATTATAATGCTATGCAAAAGTTTTTCGGCAAGGGAGGAAAGAAAAACAGAAAAAGTAATTGAGATTATGATCGCATCGAGAGAGAGAGAGAGAGAGAGAGAGAGAGAGAGAGAGAGATCGGGGATACTCAATTCCCCAAGATATACGCCTTCCCTTGCTTTTAGCAGCATGATGTATCTTCTTAGACAGTAACCAAAAGGATCTTGTTCACTATATCCATTCATCTCTCTCTCTCTCTCTCTCTCTCTCTCTCTCTCTCTCTCTCTCTCTCTCTCTCTTCTCTCCTTTATCAGAGTTATCGTCTTGTCGATGAAGACGAAAGCGATCTATCTTCTTTATCTCCTGGAAAAAATGGATGGAAAAATCGATTTTCTCTGTATACCGTTCGACTTCATTTTTCAGTCTTTCCAGTGCCATTTCATTACTTGTATATCTGATTTTATCTTCTTTATACGTTTTGTCTCTTGTTCTTTTTCTGCTCGTTATACTTATTTTTTTCCCATTACTACCTTGTATCCCATTTCTCTCTCCTAGTCTCCTTGTTTTCGCTCCAATAAAGTATGTTCCATCTTCTCCAAGAGCTGGTGACTAGAAGGAGTCGATAATTTTTTTTTTCTTAAACTAAGTGTACAGCTAATCCTTCCACTTGTTGGTTTTCACATTAATATTACTCCACTTTCTTTGGGATCATAACATTCCCTATAACATTTTCTTATTTTCCTTTTTTCTAATTTTCTTGGCGGATCTTGATTCGTATATCATGTATCTTAGTAAATTCGATATCAGATCTATAGAACTGAACTATCTCTTTTATGCTTTTTTCCTCTCATACACACCATTTGGACTAAATAATTGTGGTGTCCTTTGCATTGTGCGTAAGATTTTCGAAGTATCTAATCGCATTTATAAAAGAAACAATAAATGGTTGTTGAGATTTTCCTAAGAGACCTATCAATTACCTTAATGATACAACTATTGACTATTATCATTTCGACCTTGTCATCATGTCTCTGTACTTTTGATAGTATATACAAGAGATATTATCAACTTTTAAATATGGCAGAACCAAGGAAGTGAGTCTCAAAAATAAATAAATGAAATAATGAATAAATAAAGAAGTAAATAAAGAAATGAATAAATAATTAAATAAAAAAAATAAAAATCATCAGTCAGAAAGTTTTAATTTGAGAACAGAAAATTCTTCTTGAGCTTAATGTTGGTATAGATTATAAGGAGTATTATTCGTCAGAGCCAAGTCTCTTTCTCGTGTGATTTTCAGTTTTTCGTAAATAAAATTAATAACACTAAATATCACTCTTTAATTTAAACAGAATTAAATATGCGACCATTCTTCTAGTAATGTCGGTCAGAGAAAATGTTCCGGCCTCACAACACACTGGTTATCAACGAATACTCAGTGAGAGTACCTGCTTATGAAAATTGAAAATAATGTTTGTTTTGCTGGAGAAGTTTCATGTAGGCATAAGACAGTAAATTTTCCTTAACCAGATTTTTATAGGGCGGTTTTTGTCAAAGAACAAAAGTATCATTGTTCATCATCGAATTATGTCCTCTATTTACCTATCTATCTGTTTGTCTATTTATATATCTTTCTATCTATCTATCTATCTGTCTGTTCCCTGTTTCCATCCTTTATTTAAATTACCTTCCTAATACAAAATGTAAATGCCATTAATTGACTCGAATCTCTTTGATGAAAAATTATCAATAACAAAACTTTCTTACTACCACTTTACGATCTTTCTCCTTAATTAGCTCTCAATTTTTCAGACTTTTGCTTTCTTTGGCTCAGTGTAACATTCAAGATCATATTTACTGCGCAGTATATATTACCCAGTAATATATCTACTGTCGAAATAATTTATGTTTATACGACAAATCTTTTATTATAGTTGAAATGCGAATACAAAAGACAAGTCACATCAGGGAGAGCGTTCCAAAATACCTAGAAATGATCATATTACTAGGGAAAAGTTTTCCTTCTTTCAAAAAAAAAAAAAAAAAAAAAAAATTACGAGGAGAAAAAAGTCCTAAGAACATAATTGTCTGCTCAGCATCAAAAGTAAGAACCAGAAATTCTAAAACAGAAGAAATTACGTTGTATTTGTGGCAGTTATTCCGACGAAAGATCGTAACGGAGGTGCTATCATCCTTTAATTAAAGTAAGTGGTGTGCCTGTTTCCACGTAATGTTTTCAGAACTTACAGCCATGATGTCTACCTATCCAAAATATGAGATAGAAAATGAGTGAGAAGATTAGGTTAAATTGAAACAAGACACAAAGATATTTTTGTGTTTGTTTATGCGTGAGAGAGAGAGAGAGAGAGAGAGAGAGAGAGAGAGAGAGAGAGAGAGAGAGAGAGAGAGAGAGAGAGAAAGTAAACCGGAAGGGCAAGAGGAATGAACGTAATTGTGATCCAGTGAGAGAGAGAGAAAGAGAGATTCCAGTGGCCAATTCACCCACGTTAACCTAGAAAAGATCCTTTGTATGTCTTTGAAGAATTGGCAACCATAACAATAGAGTCCAAAAAGTTAGCATCGCTGAATTTACCTCACTTGAAGTCATTTTGACAAGAATTGTAAGATTACTAACTATTGAAAAGTTATAAAAAAGGCACAATTTTTAAACAAAAGTTATTTCCTTAATTATCATAATAATCATACAGTGAAGAGAAGACAAAATGACCAAGAGAAGAGCAGAGCATAAAGAAAAATTTTATCTTTTGAGCTACTTATTGTTTGTGAGGAATAACATGAATGATCGCATATATATATATATATATATATATATATATATATATATATATATATATATATATATATATATATATATATATATATATATATATATATATAAGTGGAACATGCAGATTCAAATTATGATTTAAAAGCATAAAAAAAAATATTGTCTCAGTTAGTTTTGGTACCATGTGATTGTAGCATAAACGTCCTCACCTTCTTTTAACTTTTAAACACTACAATTCATCAAACAACACATGCGTTTTGTTTTTTGTGGTTTTAGTCTGTATAAAATCTTCACTTTATTTCTTTTAGAATTAAAAAAGCACCAAAGTTTACCATTAGTTTAGTTCATCCTTCAACAGTACATAAAAAATTCTATTTTGTTAGCATTGACATTTCTTCCTTTGTTTTTGTGGCTTTAGTCTGTATAAAAATCTTCACTTTATTTCTTTTAATTTCAGTCAGAAATACCATTAAAATCTCCACAAAAAGAAAACACTCCTTAGAGTTACAGTGTCAGGATAACGTACTTGAAAACATTTCACCAGTATATGTTTTACAAAGATAGTTTTTTCTTTGCTTTCCATTTCCAAGTCATTATTAGGATTATATTCCCGTATTTAGTCCTGTAATTTCTAGAGCCTTTAAATTGAATGTTATTTAGCATACTGTTATTTATCTTGTATCCGCTTCTTAGTAGCAAACATCAGAGTGAACGTAGAATAATAATAAAAAAATTAATAAGGAACACTACGAAAAATAAAACATTATTCTTTAACGATACACAGTCGTAAAAGTAATTTTAAGCAAATCTAGAACTGAATTGCAAAGAAACTTACGTCAAAATGAAATAAAAGGGAAACGTGAAAGTAAAAACGAACACGGTGAAAAGGGAGGGTAGGAAAATCCACAAGCACGCACTTTCAGCCATTCAGTACTAGAGTGAGTGAAAAAAGGAAGCTGGAGTGCTTGGATAGCAAGATGAAAGAAAGGAAGTGGGAATGGAGGTCAGCAGAAGGTTATAAAAAGTGGGTGCAGCTAGGGACCTATAGAAAGCTACAAACAATCTTTAGTCGTGCCTACAATGCACCCCTTGAGGTGCCCTGAAGTGACACCCCCGTATGGGACTCTCAATTATGATTTGTTTGCTCACAATGAATATGTCAGTTATTCCTACTGGTGATAAATCGGACATTTGCTTACCACTTGTTTCCTTAGTTTTTCCATTTTCAAATGAATCTATTGTCAAAAAGAATGTCATAAACAGCAGAAAGTAAAGAACGGGGCTGCAAGTGCTTAAACGTTGGACATGTTACCTCAACTACTGTTAAAAAAAATCATCAATAAAAACCATAAGATATTAAATCACTATAAAGTACAGATTGTACCCTTTAACTCATATGGTTTAAAATCTTTTAGATTTATCAATCAAAAAACAGATGGAGGAAAAATCAATTGTATGGCTGCAAATAAAAAAATCGGAATAGGATGTTACTTTTACAGTTTGCATTGTTTATTTAGATATTTCAATAATTGCTGCTCTGGTTAGCACTAATCCTGTTAATCATTTGTGGTGCATTGACTTGAGATTCATAGTCCAACCTTATTGCCACTTATAAAGCTCTGAAAAATCATATTCCGCATGTTTTGAACTAATTCTGACCTTTAATTTATTTCCATTGTTTCTTGCAAACTACAGTCCTTAAGTACAAACATCCTGCTTAATGGTGATATCAGAATGAATATCATATTAGAAAAAGGAACTTCACAGATAGTGGACAGAATAAAATATTTATCACAGCTGTGACTCTTAGGCAAGCGAGATTCACAGATGACTAAAAGGGTTAAATGACACTAACCAAAATGTCACAGTTAAATCCAGTTTCACTTTCCAGCTGAGACCTGAATTATAGTTAACTGTTTGTTTCACTGTCTTTCAGTAATCATCAAGAAAAACAGCGTTTCTATCCTTTCGTGATTTGCATGCTCTCTGGCTCTGCTGACTCAAGTAGGGTCTCCTCTGAAATTCATTTGCCTAATAATTCTTTCTACCTGGAATAGACATATCATGATTCCGTGTGGAATACTTAACAGGTCTTTACTTAAGAGGTAAGGTTGTATTGGAGGTTGCTGGTCCATATCAGATCTAGGATAACTATTTAAAGAGGTGGACCAACAGAATGACGGCCTACCTCAAGACTGGTATCATTCCAGGTCATATCTAATTGGCAGAATCAGGTTTAAGAGGTGTGCCCATCCTGATCTAGTTTCCTAAAAAGGAACTAGTGCTTTGCCCCTAGTCATATTAGCTGCTAGGTACTCATTCGTCTTCTTAGACTCCCTGGGTGACAAGTGGATTCTCATTACTGTGGCTGTGTGTGTCTCGTGGCCTCTGGAGTGGGAGATATCTTGAGACCTATGATTATATAAGACTATTGATCGTCATCTCCAATTTTGGTAAATTTGTTATGGAGTCAGAAGAAAGGAACCTGGATTGTGGGTAAAGTAAAAATTAAATAGTGAGTGCAGCTAAGAGTCGAATGGATACTGCAAACAGCCTTTAGTAATCTGTACAGTGCACCTCATCAGGTACACTGAGGATACTACTCACATTCAGGGATGTGATGTGAAGAAAAGTATGTGGCACACAGTCACCTACTTATATTTTCTGTTCTACGTTGATGATATGCGCAGATATTCCTCTTTTTGGTGGTATGCAGCATTGCTGAAAATAGCAAGGCTTACAATGCAAATCTATGCAGCAAACAAAAGAATTACTAGGGACACAGTACTGAATGATTTAGTTACATCTAATTATGTAATGGTACTCTGTGTGTCTCCTTACTGTAAAAGAACAGATATTACTTAATTTAGCAGTATCAATCACAATCACACAATATTCCAAAAGCAAAATTACTTTTTGGTTATGTTCGGCAAACATTTTGCAAAGAATAAGTAGAAATAATGTTTTATAAAGAGATTTCTTAACCATCTAGGAACAAATAACAGAAGTTTTTTTTTACAGAGTAGGTTTAAGAAACCCATAACACCTTTAGTTAGGGAGACTACATCTTCAGTACAGAATCTGATAAAAAGAGGAAAATCCCTCCCCTCCCCTGTGGTTAAAGAGGCCAACGTCAGGAAGACCCATGAATTGATAAGTAAACTAAGAGACCTATGAAAAAACTAACAGACTCTTTTACGAATCAGCAGGACCCATAAGGTATAACTAAAATGACATATATATTTTGGAACCATTCAAAATAATATATTCTTCTCTCCCTATTTCTGTGTCCTCCTAAAAATCAATAAAGACAGATATATGTCAGGAGCTACACAAATTGGTGTGACAATAAAGAAACGAGACTGAAGAAGCCATACTAATGCCTCAGTGCCAACTGGCCAACCATTTATGCCACTGTGTTGTGCAACATGTCACTACTGTTCTGCTATAATGTTGTTCACCTCGCTCTCTCTGTGCTTCTCTTTCAGTGTATCACACTGCTGTTGCATCTTATCACACGGCTGGAGGTGGTACAAACATGGAACAGAGGATCAATTTGAAATTCCTGGTCAAGTTGGGGAAGGGCCCAACTGAGTGTCTCAAACTTCTCCAAGAGGCTTATGGAGAAGATGCAATGTCCTCAATCACCTCCATGACCAGGGGCAGTGCAGCAGGTGGGCTTTGTGGAGAGACAATTCGTGGCTGCTGCATCACGACAACGCGCGCCTGCACACACCACACTCAGTGTGAGGCAGTACTTGGCCAACAAACAGATCGTAGATCTCGACCACCCTCCTTATTCCCCAGATCTCGCACCTTGCAACTTCTGGCTCTTCTCCAGGCTGAAGACTGTGCTCAAAGGAACCCATATCGCCTCTGTAGAAGAGATCAAGGCCACTGTGACGAGAGAGCTAAGGAGCCTCAAAAGGAGGACTTTCCCGAGTGCTTCCATGGGTAGGAGACGCGAATGCAGAAGTGCATTAACTCGGGGGGGAGGGGGGGGATTACTTTGAGGGGACAATGTGAAATTTCTCTGTAGATTTTGTAATAAAACTATTTTGAGATAAATTTCGTTTTTTTATTGTCACACCTCGTATGAGAGAACCTTGCAGAATTACTGTCACATTTCTTAGGAATTCTGCTGCCTATTAAAACCTCAAAATGTCTCTGAAATGCGCAGATGATATATTTACTTACCGGAAAAATAGTTTCGTATATCTCAGTAACTGTCAACAGACTAAGTATGCTGAGCCCAACCATTAAATACAAACCCGAACAGAAAATTACTGCTAATTGCTCATTTTAACATTTTGACCATCAGATAACAGGTAAATTGTACTTTTATTGTATATAGGAAGCCGTCTCGCCATTCCGTATAGTAACGTTTCAAATTATGATTTCTCAGTGAAGGCATTGATTGACAGGATATTCTCACATAGGGATCAGGAAAAAGAATTCCAGAGAGTACCTCAACATTAGACCCAATTACTCTATCAATTATATATGTCGTCAAGAAAGAAATCTACAAAGCTAACAAATCATTCGATTAAGGTCGCTCAAATTACCGACAAGCAAACTTTGACAACGAAATAAAACTCATTTATGTTGAAAACATTAAAAAAGTTACTGAACGCCTCCAGTCTGAAAATTTATTTATTTATCATTATCTAGAAAGCCTCCATAGGTCGCTGATTAGTGTGCATCTGCATAAAAAGGACGCTAATTCAGTTGTAAATTAAATGCCACTCAGTAAATATAATGGAATTTATGATGGGGGCCACTAGTAAATCTATTTCATAAATATTACAGGAACATAAACAGCCAGTGTGAAATGGCCTCGGGAGTTCGGTAATTTTGTTTCATATAAGTGTTTTTAGTCAAAGCGTAGAGTCAAACCTGTTTTCCAAGAGCTATAGTCCGAACAAAAGAAAGATTTCGGATTCTGTCATATTTGTTTAAACTGGGAATAGGAATCTA
>NC_089795.1:2034521-2039521 GCF_040412425.1 Macrobrachium rosenbergii | reverse complement strand
TGCACCCTGGTTCAGTTACCGTGTTTCTCTGACCTCTCGCTTGGGGACAGCCAGAAGAGGTGGCCTCTTGACATACCGCCCCGGGCAATCCGACCTTGACAAAGGCATCGCTGAATGCATAGAATAGAGAGGAAGATAGCTTAAGGCCACCATAACTAGGGGTCATTGAGTGTAAACCCTCTCTGAGGCTTAGGTTCTTAATGCCCTAGCATATTTTGTTTTTAAACTGCCCAAATGCGCGGCGCCATCTGTCTACTGCTGTGATCGTTATTTTGAATTGCCCAGCCTAAAAGAGATGTTCTCTGTCGAGGTCAATCTGAAACATTCCTACACCTAAATACATCGAGGGCGAACAGCAGTAATATTTATAAATATATATATAGATATATATATATATATATATATATATATATATATATATATATATATATATATATATATATATATATATATATATATATATATATATATATATATATATATATATATGGTAACTAATTTGTAAATTAAGTCAGTGATTTTATCTTTTAGGTCATTCTTGAACATTTTTCTAATACATGTATCCAAATAATATATGCCAGGGCTAAGGTTAAAATTACAGCTGGGAGTTAGCTGTATAATAGTGGATTCTAAAAGATTTCATGAAGAGAAATCTTTTGTTCTGGCAACCACTGAACTTTCTGTCCAGTTTATCCTGTGAGAGTTTTCACTTAAAAGAATGAATATAGCATTGGATGTTGGTCCGTTTTGACAGAATACTTATGTTGTTTAATACGTACATCTAAATCCTTACTTCAGTGGCTGATGCAACCCTCTGCTTTAACAATTGCATCATCCCTATGTATATTTGAAAAATATTGTGATCTCTCTCTAAATCATGTTGACATCATGTTGAAAGGTATTGTTTTTGGAGAGGCCAGTGTTAGGCATGAAAGTAATTTCCTGCTCGCTATAAGAAATGTTTGACTGATCTTAAAAAAGACAATGCAGCCCACTCACAAAAGCTGATAAGTCGAATAGTATTGTAATTTTAGATAAAGCTGACTACATATCACATATGCAAGCCCTACTGGATGATGATATGACTTACAAAACACTAACAAAAAATATCCTTCATCAAGTCATAAAAAATTTCAATGGCACAGTGAAAATAATCCTAAAAGATAAAAAAGAACTAATAGGTCAGATGTCAGTAAACTTTCTCTTGTTACCTTACTTGTATGGATTAGTAAAAACACACATAGAAAATAATCCTATGTGGCCTATTATCAGCACTGTCGGCCCAGTATCATATAAACTTTCGAAAAATATTACCAAGTTCTTGTACCCGTTACTTGGAACTATCTCCAATTCTCACATGGATTTAGTTGATAAATTAAACAAAATAACTTTTTTCCCACTGGTAGATTCGTTAGTTTTGATGTTTGTTCTCTTTTTACTAAAGTCCCTATAGATTCCATTTTATAGTATCTTAGCAATGAACTAGTCCATCATGAATTGCCTCTACCTGTGAGTCATATTATTTCACTTACTAGGTTGTGCATTTGTGATTGTAAGTTTATATTCAATGGTTAATTTTACCAACAAATATTTGGTATGGCAATGGGAAACCGTTTATCACCACTCCTCGTAAACTTGTATAAGAAATTCGTTGAAAAACGATATTTACCTAATATCATATATACTCCTTTAAAGCAGTGTAGATATATTGACGATATTTTAGCTGTTTTGCCTGCTGGTATTGATGTAAACAGTTTACTCTCTAATTTGTTTAACCAGGTACCATCCATCAAATTTACTTTAGAATCAGAAAAAGACAATTGCCTCCCTTTCTTAGATGTTTTAATGCACAGAGAACCATTTCAGTGCAAATTCAGTATTTATAGGAAACCAACCAACAACTTAATTTATGTCCATTTTTATTCGGGCCATCACCTTAATATCAATTTTTTCTTCTATGTTTTTACGAGCTTTGCCCATTGTTAGTCCCCAAGAAATCGAATACATAAGAAAAATAGGGACAGACTTATGTTATCCTTCACATATACTAGATATTTGTTACAATAAAGCCACCAAAAAGTTTTATAGTGAAAGTAACATGGAGAAAGAAACCCTTACTCTTACAGGATAAATTGGACTGAAAGTTCAGTGATTGTCAGATCGAAAGATTTCTCTTCACGAAATCTTTTAGAATCTGCTATTATGAAACTTACTTCCAGCTCTAATTTTAACCTTTGCCCTGGCATGTATTATTTGGACCTATGTATTTGAAAAATAATCAAGAACAACCTAAAGGATAAAATCACTGACTTAATTACAAATTAGTTACCTTATATATTTTTTCTGTGTATTCATATGTTTAATGTAATTTTTTTTTTTTGTAAAATGTTCATCTTACAAAAATTTTTATTGTTTACAAGAGAGAGAGAGAGAGAGAGAGAGAGAGAGAGAGAGAGAGAGAGAGAGAGAGAGAGAGAGAGAGAGAGAGAGAGAGAGAGAGAGAGAATGATTGAGTTGTACTTTTATAACACTTTTTGGTGGTCAGCCACCTCCTTGTATAATCTTTTAATTGTCCTGTCCCTGCTTCTGAGTGGTTGAGACTAATCCTTTGTAAAACCTCTTAAAAAATTGAGCCCTGTTTAGGCAGTTCTACTATTTCTTCAATTGTGTTGGATTCCAGTTACTTATTTTTTCCTTTGTAATCCCCATCTGTCATTTATATGAGCTTTCTTGTAAACTTATTTTTATATTTCTTCAGTCTGCTAAGTAAAGGACTATAAGTCGAAAGGCCTTGCAGCACTCCAATGTTTCTCTTTCCTTCGTGGATTTTGTCTTTATTTATATATTCACCACATTCCATATTTCTGTAATTCACTTTATATCTATCTATCTATCTATCTATATATATATATATATATATATATATATATATATATATATATATATATATATATATATATATATATATATATATATATATATATATACACACACACACACACACACACACACACACACACACACACACACACATATATATATATATATATATATATATATATATATATATATATATATATATATATATACAACCTTTGTTTACACAGGCACGAGGTTGTGAAGAGACTAAGCCTGGCAGGAAGCAGAATAGAGCTGGTGATGCGGATTAAGAAAATAAACAGCTGGATCTTGAGTCATAAATGATGCCTGCGCATAGGGAAATGACACCAGCCCCATCTACCAGTGGGTGACCTCAAAATCCCTGACCAAAGTGATAAAAGGGCCTCACTGAAGGAACAAGAGAGAGACATTGCTGGACGCAAGAGCGGCACATCTCTCCTTCCATTCCCACCTCCTTCAGAGAGTCATGCCTTACCATGTGGTCCTATCTTGTAAGGACCTTTAGTATTCTTACCAGTGAAGCCCTTAGCCCTACCTCTGCTGCCATTATCCTCGCTGAAGCCACCTCTTTTACAAGGTAAAGTGATCTGTTGCAAAGGTTCTTCCCTGTCAGTCACACTGTTTTAATTCTCGTAGTAAATTTCCTATATCCATTTCTAAGTGCCTGTATTTCCATATCAACCGTGCCGTGTTAGGGCAGTGTCACGTAAATGCCTGTGTTTAAATAATTGCATAAAATCATGTGTTCAAGGCTTCTTTGGCACCCTCTGTGCTCACCTTGTCCTATGCATATTTTACTGTGCTCTTACTGGCTTTTAATTCGCGAATCTTTCCTTTACAGAGAGTTTGTTAGCCGTGGAAATCTCTCTTGATTGTGCCTTGTATCAGCATCGTTACACCGATAGATATACCTTCAAGTTTTTCCAGTTATAATTACCCTCTCAGGCCTTGCCGGCCTGATTAGTCCATTTTATGTAAATAAACGTAATTTTAAACTTACCCTAACGAGTTTATTTACAAATACCTTGTGAGTAGAAACCTCAGTTCAGATAAATATCCCCTTTTTTCTTTGTTTTTTACAATTTCCTGAATCAGCAGCAGTCAGGTTTTATACAAATAGCGAGGTAAGTAACGAAATCATTCATTTAGGGTCTATAACTGGCTCATGATAAGCATTTCCCAGGTTAAATCATAAATACGGAAAATTTATATATATATATATATAGAATTATATATATATTATATCTATTAACAAGAGTGATATAACCATATATATATATATATATATATATAGTTTATAAAATGAAATGAAAAAGATTTATATTGCGCCCTAAGATCCACTTAATTCGTTAGTTTCACTATAGGACAGATACTGACCATTCTAGTTTAACCTCATGACTCCCCTAGGGTGTTTTTGGCACCCCAATTTTTTTGAAATTATTATTTCTTTCCCCTCCTAGTACCTCCTGTCTCAAAAGGGTGTGTCACATGTAGTGTTGCTCAGTTGTGGGTCAGTTGTCTTGGGAGCTAGACATTTTTTTTATTTTGTTCAGTCACCCCACCAGACTAATGCGAATCTGGGAGGGAAATATTTTACTTTGTAGAAAATTGCAAAAAGAACTACACCCCATCAGATTTGTGACTATAGATGAAATGCTTGTAGGGAAGGCAGTATATCCCCAGCAAACCAGCCAAATCAGAGGAGGCAAAATCATTCTATGTATGTAACATGGAGATATATAAAAACAGCCAGATGGGCCATTCAAGGCTGAGAACCATCACAGGCTGTGGTTACAAGACTTATTTCTAATCGTGTTTATTAACTACAAATCACTACTTAACTTGACTGCTGTACCCTCAGAAACAAGAGGGAGATTTTCCAGTTCAAAGAAAGACCTTGTGGACAGCTTGTTTTTGGAGACAACCTTTTAGTCTTTTATACCAAAGAGTAAGAACAAGAAGAAAAATGTGGTGTCTGAAGCATGCACCATGATGCAAAGATAGACAAAGCTTCAGGTGATGACAAGAAACCTGAAATCACGTTCTATACTGTAATTCAAAAAGGAGAAGTAGATGAGATGATGGATAAGTATAGCGTT
>NC_089795.1:1979521-2022021 GCF_040412425.1 Macrobrachium rosenbergii | reverse complement strand
ATATATATATACTATATATATATATATATATATATATATATATATATATATATATATATATATATATATATATATATATATAAAATCTGAAGAACTCAGAAAATTTTTCCCGCAACTCCTTGTTCTGACTGACCCTATTATCCAGGAATTACACTGATGTCTGTCCCTTTTATCCAAATATTACTGTGCTGAATGTTCCATTAATCCAGGTATTACTGTGGTGACTGTCCCTTTTATCTAGGTATTACTGTACTGACTGTCCCATTTATCTGGTTATTATAGTTATGGCTGTCAAATTTATCCAGATGTTACTGTGGTGACTGCCCCTTTTATCCATTTATTATTCTGCTAACTTTCCCATTTATCCAGGCATTACTGTGCTGACTGTCCCTTTTATCCAGGTATCACTGTGGTGACTGTCCATTTACCCTTGTATTTTTATGCTGACTATCCCATTTATCCAGGTATTACTGTTCTGAATGTACCTTTTACCCAGGTATTACTGTGCTGGCTTGTCCATTTTATCCAGTCATTACTGTGGTGTCTATCCCTTTTATCCACGTATTACTGTGCTGACTGTCCCTTTTATCCAGGTATTACTGTGCTGACTGTCCTTTTTGTCCACTCAATACTGTGGTGACTGTCCCAGTTATCCAGTTATTACTGTGCTGTCTGTCCATTTTATCCAGGTATTACTGTGCTGATTGTCCCTTTTACCCAGGTATCACTGTGGTGACTGTCCATTTTATCCAGATGTTACAGTGGTGACTGTCCCATTTATCAAGATATTACTGTGGCGGACGTCCTATTTATCCAGGTATTACTGTGCTGACTGTCCTTTTATCCAGGTTGCGTTACTTTGGTGACTGTCCCATTTATCCAGGTATTACTGTACTGTCTGTCCATTTCATCCAAGGATTCCTGTCTGACTGTCCCATTTATCCAGATATTACTGCAGTGACTGCCCAGTTTATCCAGGTATCACAGTGGTGACTGTCTATTTTTTCCGGAGATTACTGTGGCGATTGTCCCCAGGGACTACTATGCTGACTGTCTTTTTTATCCAGGTATTACTGTTGTGACTTTCCATTTTATCCAGATATAACTGTGATGACTGTCCCATTTACCCCCCCACTAAACCTAACACACCCCTCCACTTAACTGAAACACCCCCACTAAACCCAATCACACACCCCACTAAACCTAAACACAACCCTGCTAAACCTAAACACACACCTGCTAAACCTAAATGCATTCCCACTAAACCTAAACACACAACCCTAGTAAACCTAAACACATCCCTCACTTAACCTAAACACAAACACTGATACACAATTATTAGTCACAGGAAAGAAAAGCATTTTCAATACTATATGTGTATGGTATCCGGTACATGAAATGAAGTTTGGCTAACCAGTAGTGTTTATTTACTGCATAAGTTACAAGGGGGGGTTGTCGGGGGTATGGATTTGAAACCTGCCCTATTATGTAACTTTGGTCAAATGATGGGCAAATGCCAAATGTTGTCTAGATCGGTTAAGCGGTTACCACATAAGCTACAAAGGAAAGGGGTAAGAGGGATGGGAGATGAGGAATGGTAAGGGGGTATGGGTTTGAAACCCACCCTATTACCTAACTAGGGTCAAATGATGGCCATGTGCCAAATTTTGTCTAAATCAGTCAAGCAGTTACCACATAAGTTACAAACGGAAGAGGGAAGGGAATGGGGGAAGGGGAAGGGCAAGAGGGTACGGGTCTGAAACCTACCCTATTATTTAAGTTGGGTCAAATGGTGGCCACATGCCAAATTTGGTCTGGATCCGAAACATTATAGCGAGTCTGGATCCGTCCAATTCATCAAACAGTTGAACTTAGGGCCCATCAAGTATAAAAGCTACAAACGGGAAACGGAAGGGCTGTATGGGTTTGAAACCCACCCTATTATCTAACTAGTGTCAAATGATGGCCATGTGCCAAATTTATGTCTAAATCATTCAAGCAATTAGTAACGTTAATTTTTTCAAAATAAACGGAAGAAGATATAAGGAATGGGGAAGGGAAGGGCATATATACGGGTCTGAATATATATATATTATTTAAGTTGGGTCAAATATATATTCCAATGCCAAATTTGGTCTGGATCCGTGAAACGGTTACCGTATAAATTACAAAGGGAAGCGGAAGTGGGTATGGGTTTGAAACCCATCCAATTATCTATATATATCAAATGATATATATATATATTAGTATATACTGATCATATATATATATTTATAAATATACAAACATATGGAGAAACATGAAAAAATATATATAATATATATATATATATATATATATATATATATATATATATATATATATATATATATATATATATATATATATATATATATATTCTCCGTTTATTTTGAAAATAAATTAACGTTACTAATTAACAATGAAATAGAATACAGAATTTCATAATTACATGCATAGCATGTAATGAATTTAACGGCTTTCCAATATTTATTCAAACAAGGGCAGATTTTAGTGCAAAGTTATGTATCACACTCAGATAAACCTGGGTGAAATTTCCCGTCACGTGGCGTTCAAATAGCAAAAACTCTAGGACTGAAACTACTAATTAAACTGTAATACGTAACATGGTATCCATCGGTAATTGGTGTTTATTATGGAGTAAGTGTTCACCTGCAATGCAGGATATTCCATCAAATGTTTAAACCTTGTCAATGACAAGGTAATCCATGAGAAGGTAATCCTCATGATATTTACTGCTTGGCTCAAATTGACGTTCAATACTTTAATGATAGATTATAATCAGCAGCAGATATTTTATATCACGAAATCATTAACCTTCATAATTATAGTCACATAAGTTGCATAGCTAATAATAGCAATACCAGGATATGCTTCACGATATTTTGAGTATAATGAGTTTTTATTAAAAAACCTGCTCGTATTTGAATAAATATTGAAACGCTCTCAAATTAATCACATGTTATGATTCTAATTATGCAATTCTGAAATCCATTCCATTGTCAATTGACAATGTGAATAAATTTGAAAAGTGAAAAAGGACACACACACATGTAACGATGTAGAATTTGACTGAACTCTAAGGAATCAGGCTTTATATTTCTTTAGAACTGGACAGATGCAGATTAAGTAAAGGTTAAAAATGCTTGCTCAGCTGATGTTTTAGTTTTCTGCAAAAGAAAACTAATGTGACGGCATTCTGTCCGTCCGCATTTTTCTGTCTGCATTTTTTCTGTCCGCCCTCAGATCTTAAAAACTACTGAGGTTAGAGGGATGCAGAGTGGTATGTTGATCATCCACTCACCAATCATCAATCAGACTAAATTGCAACCTTGTAGTCTCAGTAGTTTTTATTCCAAAGGTTAAAGTTAGTCATAATCGTTACTCTGGTACCGATATAGGTGCCAACAGCACAGGCCACCACCGGACCGTGGCTAAGTTTCATGGGCCGCGGCTGAAAGTTTCATACAGCATTATACAAAACCTCGATTGCGCAGAAGAAACTTCGGCGCATTTTTTGCTTGTTTGTTTTTAATGTTCAGATATATGATGATACTAAGTGCCAAACATCATGTTCTGTAAAAAAAGAAAAAAAGTTTACGTTTTCAAACATTAATTTTGTGAATATCTTCAGAGTAGCAAAAATAATAATATTGGTGATATCTAAAGTGATAACGTTATTAGCAGCAGGGTTGATAATGGTAATATTCTGTTATCCATAAATAACATCAGAGCTCAATTCGCTTAATGGAGCATTTTGGTTGTACTACGTAAAAATCAGTAAACAGGGGCTTATGTTAAAATCTTCTTTGAATAATTAGTAATTTGATAAATTAGGTATAAAAATTCCCTTTTCAACCATGGTACTTTGAAATCCCACCATTATAATGTAATTTGTTATATTTAGCATTGAAAATTTAATCGTCGTTGGATTCACCATCAATAAGAATGTTTTAAAATGCTATTACAATCTTATTACTAACGAAAAAAATCCTTTGTGAAATGCTGCTCACAAAGTGAAACCCAGACATCCTCAAAAAAATTGTGTTGAAATGATAAAGTTATGTAGTTCATATGAATGAAAGGTAAAACTCTTATTTCCTGGATAAGTGCTGCTAAATAACGAATACTGCATTGTCATTTTCTAAAGAACTGCTAATATCAGTGAGATACAGTAATTTTCAAATAAAGGCCTCAGTCAATAGATGTAGTTCTCAGGTCTGTAAGCACATTCACTCAGGATATGTGAGAGTATTCAAAATGCAATTAATCTGAATTCGTGAATAAATGCACACACACACACACGACGCACATACGCACGCACGCACATATATACATACACACACACACACACACACACACACACACACACACATACATATATATATATATATATATATATAAACATATATATATATATATATATATATATATATATATATATATATATATATATATATATATATATATATATATATATATATATATATGTATATATATGGTATATATATATATGATATATAATTGCCTGCTCCCCCCACACACACACACACACACACACACACACACACACACACACACACAGAAACGAAATATTTACGCACATTCTGAAGTAATTTATTGTGTCAAAAAGCCTGCAAATTCCTGAAGTTTTTATCCTTTTTTATGAAATGGGAACAGATTTTAGTCCTGAGAAGACATCATGCAGAAAGTGATGGACCAGCTGCGCGCCATCTCAAAAGAGGCGTTACGGCACTGATTACCAGAGTCAGGCCAGTTGGGAGAAGTGTATGGCAGCCCAAAGGGACTACTTTGAAGGAGATTATATATATATATATATATATATATATATATATATATATATATATATATATATATATATATATATATATATATATATATATATATATATATATATATATATATATATATATATCTATATATATATATATTCTCCCAACGGTTCTAGTATATAGATCGTTTGTGTTTGCTGGGGAACTACTGGTACAAGTGTAATCTTTTGAAGTTTCCAAAGGTTTTTTTTTAACACACACCTCATATATTATATCATTGCATATTTCAAGACAAAGAAATCTGATAAAGCGAGACTCTTGATTTTCATTTACGTAATTTCAACTTTTTTTACATCTTTTTTAAAGGACAAATACATCACATTGTTTTAGCACTCTAAACAAAGTTTTAATAAATTCAATGCATTTAAAATCACATTAATGATAAAAATCAAACTTTAATCTAGATTATTTTTGCCTATTTTTTTTTTCTTACTATACAATACGACCGATATCATAAGAACCAGGATCTACTAATAAGAAGGTAAACAGCTTGAAATAAAGAAGGCATTTATCTGATCCTGAGAAAGATTCAGGGAAAGAGTGTGTTTGCACTTTTCACAGGAGCCCTTTGACTGTTTATTTATTTTATTTATTTTTTTTTTTTGCAAATACAAACATTAATTGTCTAAATAGGCAAACTCCATATATGAAATTTACGTATGAAATTTAAATAACTGTAATTTTGTTCTTCACAACTTTGCAATTGTAAGAGATAACAAGTCTCTAAGTCAGTTTAAAAAGATCTGCGTGTATTGAGCTGAACCTTCATTTCTTCTGTCACTTGTCGCGTGAGAAGAAAATAGAACAAATGAATATGCCAAAAGGCAGCAAATACATTCGTTCGTATGTTTTCCATACGTTACTTTTAAAGAGCTTTTGCGTCTTCGATTTTAATTCACAGAACTTGGCGCATAAGAAAATTGACACTTGTAATAAAAGTGCATGACTATGAAGGTATAATTAATTTGATATATCTGCTCGTAAAAAGTAGATTCAAGTGCGTTTGTAAGAATACAGAATTATAATGCTATAATTCTCTGAGAGAAAGGTTTTAGTACACCCTCTTCGGAAACATGAATATTCTTTCTCTCTCGTTAAAGTTAATAGCAAGCCTCCTTCTTATCACTGAATGGTACATTTAATTTTAAAATTTTAATTTCATTACAGGATCTACTAAATAAGTAAAGGTATTAAAAAATATTTCACTTAAACTGTTAAAGAAATAATGTTATGTAGGAAATTAAAAGGAATACTAACGCATATAGCCTGTTAAAGAAGCGAATGCCGGAATATGACATTTGTTTTGTTTGTTTCCAGAACTTTAATCATGATCTACTTTCTGTTTTCTGTCCACCAATCTTATCTTGGTGATTATTACTGTTTTAATAAGTTGATGCTTTTTCCACAGTAAATAGGGACTTTCACTAAGTGATAGAGCTATTACCAGTTAAGATAAAACATTAGCAAGTATTTATTAATTGTCTGAAAATAAAATAAATATTATAGAAGAACATATAATCATTGTTTATATGTTTTTCTGATGTTTGAAATTATGTCAAGATATTTGACCGAACTTATTTCTGTTTCAAGAATTATTCTTTTTGAAACATGCATTCTGATGGATCGCAGGCTGGAGGTTTTTTTTATTTTTCAACTTTAATTATTACTTTTACGTCAGCAAGTTCACGTAAGCGTTGGTTTTAATATCTAAAATAATACTGATGATGGAATCGAAAAGGAAAACGATTATGAAACCAGAGTTGATTAAATATGTTTTATTCAGTGATTGTTAACGATAATGGCTGCTACCTATACTAAGCATTAAAGTTATATTCACTGATGCAGTATTATGGTTTCGACTCATGCAAATTACAATTAAAGGTTAAAGTTATAAGAGATTTAGAATCGTTAATAATTTGATGGTTTATTTATATAAATAACTTTACTAAAAAAAAACTCATAAATCAAATCGCGTTAATATTATTTGTCGTACATAACATTAGAATCATGTCACAATCACTGTCATTAAGAAATTTATAAAATTCTATTTACAATTGTATTTTGGAGGAAAAATACTTTTGGACTGCAGTTTTTTATAAAAAAAAAAATAATAAGTCCGATAAAAAATATAAATTAAGGATAATAATTTAAACGCGAGCAGAGTTCCGTGAATTATAAGATAAAAAATGTACTGTACTATTTACTTTGTTACAAAGCTTTAGGTTATTTGACCCTAAACAGGGAGTTTTGATTAGCTTTGTATGTTGGCAGTGCATTGTGTATATTTGTCTTCACATTTCTGTCTTTCGTTTTTTTTTTTTTTTTGTCTTATATTTCAGGGTCCTTGGACTGAGACAGCTGAAAATTTGGCTTTTCTGTATTTGGCAATAGATCCTAGATATATCTCACTACGTTAAAAGTTAAAAGATGTTCAGAAACGGCCCCATTCCCAGACACATGAGGGCGCCAAGAATTTCCTGGTTATAAACCAGGAAATTCTTATAGAATACGAAGGACACGTGAAAAATACGGAATTAGAATATAAGAATCTGGAATGAAATGTTTATCTGTTCGTGAGTTTCGGAGTAAAAGAATGGCAAAATATGTTTTGGTGAATATGCTTTACGTGGGAAGTTTTATTTTGCTACCGATATCCTTTTTGTTCTTCTCAGCATTCCTCAATAATATATTTAAATGGCTTCGTTGATGGCTTAGTCAGCAACAGGCAAGGGCAGAGTAGATGGATGAGGTATTACGAGTGAGATATTTTTTCTCATGGTAATTTGGGGAATAAATGATTATTACTCTCATAAAAAGATTGCAGACTAACCCAAACTTTACTGAAATGTCATGGTAAATGTCGAAATGAGTATAGCAAGTGGCGAAGGCTGGTTTTCTATATGTGTTGAACTTATTCCTTAAAGATTCCATCTTTTTTCCATTTCAGTTTTGAATTGTGTACCTGGATATTCATACCAGGAATTGAGAAAATAAAAAAAACTCGAAATTTCCGCATCTACCGTCCCAAAATGTGAACCTATCAACGGCGTACTGATAATAGGTTAAGTGTCAATCAAAATTTCGGTTTCCAGGTATTTTATGTAGCCCTTCATTAAAGAGGGTAAAGTAGGATGCCCATACTTGTGTCGCAGTTTTTCCTCCACAAAAAATACGAAGGGCATATGATTACTACCACGCCATGAAAATTTATGGACGTACTTTCAATACTTGTACACAGCCACACCACATAAAAGAAGGATATCAATATCGAAATGGCCTAAAAATTACAACTTTCTTCAGTCAGCTTAAAAATTAAATTCAACCAAATCCAAACAGTAACTGGTACAAATAAAAATAAACTAGGTTCAGTTTAAGAAATTCTGTACATGAAGCAATTCTCAATGTAAAAAAATTTTACAGCGTGGCCGAAAGGAACCAGACCTACTGATGCAGAAATGATGGCTGCCAAGCTTTTCAAATGGCAAACAAGTGTCTTGCAACTCAGAAGCAGACGTACAACTAAGGCGGATTCCAACAAATCAGTATGTAAATCAACACAATATGGATAATATGCACATGCCAGCAATAGGACAACAATTTCTTAGGTCTGCACGCTAAAAGACACGGTGTAGTAGGTTTAGGAAGTAGACAAGAAATATAAATAGCACTTCAGTGTAGTGTAATTATATCTATTTGCATAACGTAATTAGAATTTCAGCGAAGTTATTCTAGAGGTCCCATCATTATATTATGAAAAAAATACTTCAAAAGGCTTTCATAATTTCCCAAAGAAGCTAACTTAGCCTAAAGAAACATGAATCATAGTAACACCATGAGTGTGTTAATGCATTATTTGTTTTATATATATATATATATATATATATATATATATATATATATATATATATATATATATATATATATATATATATATATATATATACATATATATACACATATATACATACATATAATCACAATCACACACACACATATATACACACACACACATATATATATATATATATATATATATATATATATATATATATATATATATATATATATATATATATATATATATATATATATATATATATATATATATATATATATATATATATATATATATATATATATATATATATATATATATATATATATACATACATACATACATACATATATATATACCTATACATTTGAAAATGTATAGGGTTCGGACGTAAGAAAGATCTCCGTTCCAGAATACCACGGAGCTATGAGTTCAGGTAGAGCCATGCCTATAAAAGTAACTTTACGGTGAGCAGTGTGAGAAAACTGAATACGTACTTATAAAGTAACTTTTAACCGATAGATTTCAATACTTATAAGTTCTCAGAATGAATAGGAGCGTAGTCATTAGAATACAACCTTACCAAATCTAAAACCTGTGTTTGAATTTAGATGATAGCTCATCATCTGTACATATAATATTCTTTGAACTTTTCTCGGATATAATTGCCATTGTATGATCTTTTGCTTGGTGTCATTATTATCATCTATATGTTTTCTTTTTAGTTTTAAATAATGGAACAAATAAGTTGGAAATTCGAGTAAATAAATAGAAAGATGGTATAACTGTACTCGGTTTTCAAATTTAAGTCTGTTGAGCATCCAAGATCAACATTAGTTATAAGAGCGACTGTATATATACAAACATACGGACGCTCTTATAACTAATGTTATATGTATGCATATATTAGAATCTACTGGTCACTTCTGTTATCATTACAATACCTGAAATCCAAATGCAACAACATGAAATAAATCTGAAGTCCGTAGTAGGATTCGAACACGCAGCCGGAGCATCAGAACTAGGTCACCATACTGACATGACGTGGAGAAAGATAAATGAATGTTACTGTTCATACATAGACATACAGGTACAATTTAGATATATTTATTAAGGCTGGAATAGACACATCTTCACCATACTGTCACTTTGTTGTGTTATTTTATAATTAGTCATTTTATTCTAGTTTTTATGTAAAGCATTTGAACTGTATTATTATCCATTTAGTTTTTTTCCTCCTCCCCGGTGGTTTGTCTGTTTAGTAATTGTCACTAACACACACCATTCTGTCTTTTCATATATTTGTGAGCGTCATATATATATCATTCTTTCGATGTTGATCTCTGAGCCTTATTACTCCTGGTGACTGCTGAATTTGCTGGAACATGTACTGCTACTTAGCATACACTCATCCAGCCTCACCCTCGAGTAAATGTCGAAATAATAAGATGAATGATATTTTTGGATTAGTCAGGCGATCTTTGATTGGTCTCTTTTTTACGTCCAGGGTTTCCTGGAGGATCATCTTGATCCGTAGGATCGCTGTTGGATTATAATCGAATGTATAATTATATTCATTTGCCTTCACCACTTCGCCCCTCACTTTTCCTCTGGACGCAGAGACATATAAGTATCTAAAAGATCATATATTATAACTGTTACGGAGGACACTATATGATTAAAAGTTACACACTGCTCCAGTGTTTCGGAGGAGGAAATATCACTGTAATTGATAAGTTCTTACTTGAATATAAATCCTATCTGAACCCCCTCTCTTTGTGGATGTATCTTTTCTGTCTTAAATAGGTGATAAATCTTTCAGGTTGATTGGTGTTCATTAATAATTGTATTCATACGTTCAGGAATAAATTAAGATCTGCATAATTTTTGGATTAAATTTAAGTGTTTTTGTGGTGGTTCATTTCCCCATGAATTGATTTTTACTATTAATATTATATATTCCACTGACTGTGGACTTAATAGAACAGAGTTTGATAAGAAAGTTATTTAAAACAGGAAAAGGACATGTTACAACACACACACACACACACACACACACACACAATGTTTGTATATATATATATATATATATATATATATATATATATATATATATATATATATATATATATATATATATATATATATATATATATATATATATATATATATATATATATATATATATATATATATATATATATATATATATATATATATATATATATATATATATATATATATATATATATATAATTTCATATATTTGTATGTGTATGTTTGTATGCTCGACCATCTTGATAAAAACAACGAGAACTAGTATGTTACAATATGTAGATAGAACATGATAATTTTCTGACTGATGTTTATTTCTTTTTTTGATATGCTGAAAAGCACTCTGGATTACGAAATCCAAGGTCAACGAAGATATAAAGTAAACCGTATGGGAAAAGGAACTGATCACCCGACTGAATCAAGACAGGCTTTTGTTCATAAAGATTCAAGGAAACTCTCCCACCTTTGATTACACCTTTGCCTCGGGTTAACAGTGTCCCAGATGAGAAGAAGAATGGTTTTCTTCTTTTACGATAGACTGTCTTGAGGCACTGAATGTAATTAACACGGTTATAACAAGATAAACTAATCTCTAGACGGAATAGAACAATATATGCAAAAATGACTGTTGACATTTCAGCAAGCTTATCTATTATTGTTATTCAGGAAGATAAAATTAGGATCTTACAGAGTACACAAGCATAAAATATAAAGTTGTATATATTTCTCACAGAAAAACACAAGCATCGATAATAATATTTTATTTATAAGGGAAGAGGAGAGAGAGAGAGAGAGAGAGAGAGAGAGAGAGAGTAGGGGGTTGCCGATCATTCGTGATGGTAAACAAACAAAAAGCTGAAAGAATCATTATCGTGCGTAAATGTTGCGGCACTGACTAATTACCAGCCATGCATGACAACTTATAATAATTAATGCATTTATATCTTCATCTCTCTCTCTCTATATATATATATATATATATATATATATATATATATATATATATATATATATATATATATATATATATATATATATATATATATATATACATATATATAACAGATGTTAACAAACAAAGATCGGTACGGTATGCCTCGGAGAGTTCAAGGATTTTCCTTCATATCAGGGATAGAGGCCATTCCATAAATTGGAGCGGGGCAGAGCTGGTTTTCCAAAGTAGCTGTCTGTACAAAAGAAAGATGCTGGAATCTGCTATCATCAATCAAATCAACAATACGAACTTGTCAGGAGGACATTGGAAAGCGGATGAAATCGACGGGTTAATCCTTAAACCTCTTCTCAAACAGGTGCTCCAGGAAACACGACCACCAGACGAATCGCAAAACAGGAGTTAATGAGGCCAAAAACCACCAGGGAATTGTTTATTTTCCATCCTTCTTGGGAACGGTCACCTGCATACCATCGACGACTTAATGCCACACCTACATATGCTTTGTATATATACTCCTGTAACATTTCATCTGTCCATATTTTACCAGTGAACAGGGGCACAGAAGGAAGTGCTCGAAATATATGGTTGCAACGTTCAAATAGTGTTTTATGGGCCTTCTTATATTCATATTACACTGTGGTATTACAGTAAAAGACATTCATATATATATATACAGATATATATATATATATATATATATATATATATATATATATATATATATATATATATATATATAATATATATATATATATACACATATATTGTGTGTGTGTGTGTATATAAGAACAGAAGTAGGCGACAGCCAGTGGCACACATTAGCGCGAAGGTGGACCATGGAAACGTACTCGTCTCAACATAATTCTTTATTTCCAACGTTTCGTAATAAAAAGCTTTATTACATCATCAGGGAATCTGTTAAATAATGAATAAAGTTACGTTAAAAATTGCTTTAAAAATCAATAAAATTCATAAAATACTTCACAGTTAGAATACAAGATAAAAAACGAAAAAAACACGAAAAAAACTAAATAGACTTAAAAGCAAAATCAAAGACTGCTAACCAACCTTATACCAAGAAGGCAGAAGACAGAATACATAAAAAAAAGTTAACTCAGGTACAGCTGAGTGGAGGAGGTCTGGGTATTTAACTGGGGAACTAGTTGTTTAATAAATAATGATTCCAGGATAGGCAGTTCGCTTGCACTAGTCGTTTGGCCTATGATACAGAAATCGTTTCTATCAATATATGTTTTACAAATTTTCGAATGGTTTCTTATGCTTGAATGCTCGGGATTGGAGAGCCTACAGCCAGTCCGAAAACTTAATCCCCGATTAGAGTCGATTCTGACCCTCAGTAACCTCCTCGTGGATCCGACATATGTCCCAGAGCTACACTTAGGGCAAGTATACTTATATACCACGTTAGAGGTTAAAAGAGGGTTTAATCGATCTTTGTATCTGAAAGAGGAACCAATCGTTAGTGGATTTTTAGGGATTAATTTTAGATGAATGGCACCATAATGTTTATGAACAATTTGTGCGAACCTTTGTCGAAAAGAATCATTAAGTAAAAATGGAATTTGGCATAAAAAGCTAATTTTGGTACTGTACAAGGTTTGTCGATATTCATGAATTGTTTGTTAAGGAACATGAGCTTTTTAAAATACAAGTTCTGTGGGAAGCAATTATTCATAAAATATTCAGAAAGGAAACCAATTTCTTGATGGAAGGATTGCCAGTTCGATGTAATAAAAAACGCCCTGTGGAGGAGAGTAAAAATAGAGTTCAGTTTAAGATCATAAAAACAAGAACTATATTAACTGGATCCTAAACCAGTAAAAGTCTTCTTTCTAAAAACAGAAGTATTAAAAAGTCCATTATTCCTAGTAACAAGAACGTCTAGGAAAGGCAACTGATTATTCACCTCTTTTTCTACGGTAAGCTTAATGTTATTATGTTTAGTATTAACATATGCTATATTATGTTTAGTATTAACATATGCTAAAAACGAGTCAATATCACAATCATTTTTAAATAAGGCGAAGGTGTCATCAATATACCTACCATAAAAGAGTGGGTGGAACCTAAGTGGACATTCATCTAACATGCGCTCTTCCAGCGAACACATGAAGATGTTGGCAAAAGTAGGACCCAAAGGAGAGCCCATGGCTACACCGTCAGTTTGTTTAAAAATTTTGCCATCAAAAACAAAGGCAGTGTCTAGCACTGCCAGTTCTAAAAGAGTTTTAAAAGACGTACGATTAAAATTGTTAAAAACAGAATCTGGTTTAGGAAAAAGTTCATGAAAGATAATATCGATAGTTTCTTCTACAGGAACATTAGTAAAAAGAGATTCAACATCTAAACTGGCCATTTTAAAATTAACGTCCTGTAATAAAACTTTATCCTTAAAAGAGTAAGGATTGCCGAGAGTAAAGTCATTTTTAGTCAGTGGTTCTAAAAGAGGTACCAAATATTTAGCTAACTTATAATTAGGTGTATTATATGATGCCGAGATTGGGTTCCTTTTTCAAATACAAAGATCGATTAAACCCTCTTTTAACTTCTAACGTGGTATATAAGTATACTTGCCCTAAGTGCAGCCCTGGGATATATGCCGGATCCACGAGGAGGTTACTGAGGGTCAGAATCGACTCTCATCGGGGATTAAGTTTTCGGACTGGCTGTAGGCTCTCCAATCCCGAGCATTCAAGCATAAGAAACCATTCGAAAATTTGTGAAACATATATTGATAGAACGATTTCTGTATCATAGGCCAAACAACTAATGCAAGCGAACTGCCTATCCTGGAATCATTATTTATTAAACAACTAGTTCCCCAGTTAAATACCCAGACCTCCTCCACTCAGCTGTACCCGAGTTAACTTTTTTTATGTATTCTGTCTTCTGCCTTCTTGCTATAAGGTTGGTTAGCAGTCTTTGATTTTGCTTTTAAGTCTTTTTCGTTTTTTTTCGTGTTTTTTTCGTTTTTTTTTTATCTTGTATTCTAACTGTGAAATATTTTATGAATTTTATTGATTTTTTGGGCAATTTTTAAAGTAATTTTATTCATTATTTAACAGATTCCCTGATGATGTAATAAAGCTTTTTATTACGAAACGTTGGAAATAAAGAATTATGTTGAGACAGAGTACGTTGCCATGGTCCACCTTCAGCTATATATATATATATATATATATATATATATATATATATATATATATATATATATATATATATATATATATATATATATATATATATATATATATATATATATATATATATATATACCGTATATATTTTATCTGCTTGATTGATATAAATATATATATATATATATATATATATATATATATATATATATATATATATATATATATATATATATATATATATATATATATATATATATATATATATATATATTTATATATAAATGTGTGTGTATGTGCGTATGTATGTATGTATATGTATGCCTACAATGTTTCCTTCTACAAAACTTCAATACATAGAAGTAAACTAAGAAAATATAACTACACCCTTTGCCCAGGAATGAGAGTTTAGTATGTTACATATCTGTCTGCCTGTTTTTCTAACTCCATACCCATTCTATGTTGTGAAAGATTCGAGTGGAAATCTATCTTAATCAGACAAGTTCGTCCTGTGATCTTGTCGTCAGACTCCCGTAAGTTGTTTTGAATCTTGTCCCGAAAAGAGAATAAACCGTAATTCACTTTTAATGTTTGTCAATATGGATCTACAGTATGTCTAACTATTCCACAACCAATGGCTGTCTGGTACTGAAGGAAACTGTATTAATGCGTTCAATAGTGGGCCATCTTTATATGCCTGATTTATTGACATTGGAAAAGCTTTTGATAACGTGAACCACAGGACGTTAATAGAGGGACCGCTTGATCTTGAATTGCCGAAGAGTAAGACGGAGAAGGATACTACCCGGCCTATTTTTTTTTTTTAATATCTACTAGTATACTATTTCATCTTTTGATGAAGTTGATAATGAGAGATATGGTTACGAGCTTGGGATCACTTCTGCTAATAGTATAGTGAGATATGCTGATGATATTGTTCTATTATCTTCATTTGCTCTCATCTCCATTTCTTAACTACTCAAGTTGACTATTTAGTAGCTGATTACTGGATGTGTTCCAACTAAGAGAAAACAAAATGTATTGTGATTAGTTCCTTAAAAAAAAAAAAAGTATCTCTAAGCATCCTTTCATATTGGAGGAACAACCCATTCAGTTTGTGCTGCCTCTTAAGTGCTCAGGATTTACAATACAGAATTGTTTTTAAAATTCGGACGACAATTCGTGCAATGCAAATTTTACTTTGGAGAGAATTTCTTTTTTTTTTTGACAGAGAAATGGTAAAGTTTCTGTTTTAATGAATGCAGTTGACAGATGTATGATGCTGAGTTGTGGATTGGTGAGAGTAAATCTACTGGACGCTTTAAACAGCTTGTAATCCCTTACAATTAAGCAATAAAAAACGGTGTAAAAGTCTCCACCCGTGACTTTAATCACCATGTCAAGAAGCAAGACAGCTCATTTGTGAATAGTTAACAAACATGAAATTTCTATAGTTATCAGGTTTGTAAATACTTGCGTGATTTCATTAGGAAACACTAACATTTTGTATAGTATAGTTTTTTTTTTTAGAGGGATTTATATGATACTCCAAGGATTATGTATGATACAGATTCACTGCCTGAAAATGACAAAGATGCCATGACGACCAGAGTTGGATGTATACAGAATCATGAGTCTGAGGTGCGTGCCACCCGAGTTAAGATTCTTATGCTTAGTACATGCCATATATGCTGTGTACGCAGTATATCTGAATAACTTATAACAACTAAAATTTGATCTAAAATCTACTTATTTTTTAAAAGTTAATGTGATTTTAAGCATCTTTATGTAATTTTGTTATTTTTAACCACATATGCTTTTTGGATATATTTTTATAATGAATAGCTTTAGGAGCGCATCATCATAAAGTTTTGGATTTGTGTTGGTGTACGTTATTTTTAATTCGATGTCAGGCTTACTTTGTCAATACTATGTCTATTATCTATCTATCTATCTATCTATCTATATCTATCTGTCTATCTATCTATCTATCTATCTTATTTATTTATCTATCTATCTATCTATCTATCTATCTATCTGTAATATTCAATGTTTGTATGGAAATACATTTAAACCAACAACTATACTCCTTTTATCATCGAGGTTTACGAAAATATTAAATTCAGGTTCTGAGGGATATGAATAAAATCCTTACCGAAACAAATGTTTAGTTTGTAGAAACGGGGACAACATTCAGTCCAGTTAAACGGCTACAATGAAACGCCGGATGCGAAATAATAATACCCTTAGCTTTAACAAAATGATTGAGAACACCTTCAAAAGATGCGGAATACTTGTCAAAGTAGACAAGTGGTATTCTTACGTCACAGTGAAACAGCAGATGAAAAATCAGTAAAGCAATAACCATTTTTTCCGCTCTCTCTGAAAATAAAGATACCTTAGCATTACAGTATCCTTATGATATGTTCTGCCAAATAACGAAAAATTTGTTGTGCACACATGAAAGAAATTATATAACATAAGAAATAAAAAGCAATTTTAAAGTTTGAATATGTTTTCTCATCGGAGATGCTGCTTTTAACCATTTTAGGTAGGCGGATGACAGTCATTCTCGCTCCCACAGCGAAGTCACTTCGAAAACCTCTGCAAAACTGTGAATATGTTCTTTTCTTCTTGTCACAGCAAAATACAAGAATATTCAAGGATTTCACTTAAAAATTAATTCTTAGAATTTTAAAATTCATTCTAGTATTTGGGCCACATTGTTACAAGTAACAATAAAATAATGAGGATATTGAACAAGAACGTTTCAAACCGTGTTGGAGGAATATAAGAAAATTTTATTTTTTTTGGTGATGAAACTAAAGTTTAATGACTCAGAACTTTTGTACGGCCATCTATTGTTCTTTACTATGGTATAGCTACACACAGGAAACTTTAAAAAAACTAAGAGTTTGTCATAACTATATAATGGGTGGGTTTCCTCGAAACGTTTTGCGACACAGCGGGCTTGCCCTGCTGAATGTTATTCGATGTCCTGCAGTATATAGTTTAAAAACAGAGATTGGAGAAATCAAATGTTTTGATATAAGTAAAAGGTCGTGTTGCGTTTATATTATTCACATTGCATGATGAATGGCACAGAATATTCCACTGATATGCATAATTATTTCTTGATTTTTTATGTTTTATATCTGGAGTATGTGCCGTATGTCTATTATGTTGGTAAAGAATAATATATTTTTTGTTGAGTCTGTTTACTGCTTGCTTTTTAGGTCTTCTCCTATGACCTTTTTTTTTTTATAGATTTTTATGTATGTTGGTAAGGTGCACAGTGAGTGCCATTCCTGCTTAGGTTTTCATATTTTTATCTTCTTTCCTGTTAATTTGTTTCTTCAAAATAAATAAAAATTGCAGCCTCTTGACACCACTTTATTTTTGAATAATGTATATGAATTTGCATTCAAAATAAATTATTATTATTATTATTATTATTATTATTATTATTATTATTATTATTATTATTATTATTATTATTATTATTATTATTATTATTATTATTATTATTATTAGCAATGGTATGTAAGTAAACCCTGAACAAAACGGACTTATCATTACAACATTTATGATCAATTTACATGCCATGACTTCAAACTAATTTATGAAACAATATAGAGGTTTTAAGCATAAAGTTTATTATGTAAAAGTCTATATCACTCGCCAAGGTTTTCAAAGATTCAGTCAATAACAATAAACAATCCACTGGGTTATGTTGACGATTCTAAAGTATCAACCCTTGGTAAAAAGCCTTATAAGGATTTTTCCTGCTGAGATTGGCGCTAAATGTTTCATTTGGCACTCAATGTTTTAGCGACGGATCCCATAGACTTGATATTATTTTTTTAAAAGCAGTTTAAAATTTCCTCATGATTTTGCTGTCACCAGTGTTTTTGTAGCCCTTGAAAATATTAAAAATTCAAGTCATTTCTGTAAACGGAAATACAAGGATCAAAATGCAAAACAATAAGATGAGATGAATAACAAATAACATAACCGAATAATACTCCCAAGAAGGAGAAGAACTATTCCGAACAACAAAACTTTATTAGCTCTCTGAATTAACTCCTTAATAAGTAAGACCATTTGGTAAACAGTAAACTTTAGTAACCCCGAGTAAACATAATCATAGTCTCATTAATGTGTTAATCTGTTTTACTTCATGTATATTTGATCTTGTTCTGCGTTCACCCTCAAATCTCAAAGGTCAAATAAAAATCTGAGTAATTTTACTTTACATAGCTAAATGAGTGTGTCCAGTTCATTATTATGCAAAGAAAATGTGGAAAAAATAAAACAGACCTCTACTGCGGATTCCCTGCATGAAAAAAAAGCTAATTAGGCAATTATTTATTTGGATGAACAGAATAACGTTTACGAAGATTCTTGTCCCAAACATAATGCCGTGATCGTCTTTGTGAAGATGGAATCTAGACCTCTCCTGGTTCTAATCTTTCGATTTATATTTGTTGTAAAGACTTGAACACATTCACATACGTTCACATATCAATTAAGCATTTTTCTATATCCAAAGGTTTATATAAAGGCGAAGTCATTCGTTCTTTTCTTGTATGGAATAATAATATATAAACACAAAATATATCATTCGTTACGCTTTTCTTGTTATAAGTATATGGAATAATATATATATATATATCACATATATATATATATATATATATATATATATATATATATATATATATATATATATATATATATATATATATATATATATATATACATACATATCAAACTGTAACATGGAATGTGTTTATATATATATATATAAAATATAATATATATATATATGTATGCTTTAATATATGGAAGAATATGTATTTTTTCTTTATATGGATATATATATATATATATATATATATATATATATATATATATATATATATATTATATATATATATATATATATAAATATATATATATATATATATATATATATATATATATTTTTTATATATATATAATATATATATATAGTTTATCATATATTATATATATGGTTATATAATAAACTGTATTTATATATAATTGTATATATATATATATATATATATATATATATATATATATATATATATATATATATATATATATATATATATATATATATATATATATATATATATATTTATGAAAAGAAAGAGCACAGTGAATGTTATTTTATACTAAGACGAGTCCAAGAGAAGTACTTAGAAGGAGACAGGAAACTTTACATGTGTTTTGTGGATCTTGAAAAGCCGTATGACAGGTACCAAGAAAAGAAGTCTATTGGTGTTTGAGAAACAGAGGATTGCCAGAGAAGTTGGTAAGGTTAGTGAAGATGACGTATGAGGGGGCAAGAACCAGTGTACAGACAAAATATGGGGAGACTGAGGCATTGCCTGTGTAGGTTCGCCTGTATCAGGGATCAGCTCTGAGTCCATTCTTGTTCCTCGACATTACTGACACTTTGACACCAGAATTAAGGAACAACGAAGAACTGTGGGAACTGATGTTTGCTGATAATTGAAAGTGAACATTGGAAGGACAGAGCTAATGATTAGTAGTAAAGAGGACATGCAGAAGTAAAAATTCAAGTGGAAGATGGAACAGTGATAAAACAGAACAATGAGTTTAACTACTTGGGATCAGTAATAATAAAGGAGGGAGGTACTAAGAAAACAGTGAGACAGAGAGTGAAAGAAGCACGTTGAAAATGGAGAGAAGTAACTGGAGTTGTTTTAAACAAGAAAATGTCATTTGGGCTCACAATGAAGAGCTGTAAGACAGTTATCTGCCCCTTACTATTATAAGGGGCAGAAACTTCAGACACTTAAGAGGAAAAAAGGGGGGACTGTTGGAAAGAACCGTGATGAGGATGGCCAGACATATTGCTGGAATATCACACTGCAAAAGAGAAATATAAAGAGTCTAAATATAAGGCTAAGAATGTGTGATATATGTAATGTAATGGAGAGAGGCTAGGGAAGCTCTTGTCTGAGATACCAATGCCATGTAATAAGAAGAGAGGAGGTGGAACCAATCAAGAGAGCTAAGAACATACCAGTGATGGGGATGAGGAATGTGGGGCGTCAGCGGATCAGGATGTGGTTAGAAGGGATATGGGTGAGGTGGGACTGGGGAAAGAAAATGCAAGGAATGAAAATAGATGGAGAAAGCTGACTCAAGAGTGCCTGACCCTGCTGTACATTGGGACTAATAGGGTTGAAAGAAGAAGATATATATATATATATATATATATATATATATATATATATATATATATATATATATATATATATATATATATATATATATATATATATATATATATATATATATATATATATATATATATATATATATATATATATATATATATATATATATATATATATATATATATATATATATATATATATATATATATATATATATATATATATATATATATATATATATATATATATATATATATATATATATATATATATATATATATATATATATATATATGTGTGTGTGTGTGTGTGTGTGTGTGTGTGTGTGTGTGTGTGTGTGTGTGTGTGTGTGTGTCTGTTTATATACAAATGATAAAGAAATAATTTCCCGAAAGTGGCATGATAAAGGACAGAAACTGTTGAGACAAAAGAAGAAAGCGATTTTTGTTTTTTTCTCTCCATTTCCTCCATTTTTCATCGGAGAGTACAGCATCATCCTTCATCTCCATGGTTAAAACAATTACAATTGCAAATTTTCATGTGTATAAAAATGTGGGTGTATAAAAATGTGGGTGTATAAAAATGTGGGTGTACGAATACAAAGAGCTACCTTCTATTTATTTATTATTTATACATATTCACCTGCAAAGAAATATACATTCATGAAATGTAAAAGAAAAAAGATCCTGAATGAGGACAGACCCTTTTTAAAGTCATTTATTTGTAGAATACTTTTGTTTCCTCATGGACGAGCAGGTATTCACTTCAAAGTGTTGTACTTTAAAATGTGCATGTTGATAAACATCCATTGTACTTTTTACTTCAAACTTTTCTCCCACTGTGAATTCTAGCACATGTAATGTAGACTGTTCTATATATTTTAGTAAAGTTTTTTTTCTAATTAATTTTCCCACTGACGTTAGTTTACAGTTTTCTTCTTGCTTCGGTAATGTCAAGGTACATTGCAAGAAAAACTTCTAGTGTTCTTTCTTAAAATAAAAATTTCTTGATATCAGCACACACGTGCAACGAAATAATTTGTAATTATAAGTTTGAGGATTATACGTTGTGTCTATTCCGTGGGTCTTGGTTTACATCGTTCTAGGAATTGGAATCACAATAGTCCTTATTTATAAGAGTTGACTTAATAATTCACGTCTCGCAAAGACCAACTATTCTGACTAACTGATTTTATTCAGTTTATGTCTGTTCACGATTTTTTTCACTTCATGTAAAACGATTCATGAAACGCAAATAACATATTCAGCCAGGTTCTATTGAAACATATATATATATCCATACACGCGTACAAACATACACACATGCACATACACACACATATATATACACACACATATACACACACACACACACACACACACATACACACATATATATATATATATATATATATATATATATATATATATATATATATATATATATATATATATATATATATATATATATATATATATATATATATATATATATATATATATATATATATATATATATATATATATATATATATATATATATATATGTAATCGGACGTGTTGAAATGCTATACAACAACAATACGTAAAATCATCATATAACGATGTCTTCCAGGTTTTTGTCTTTAAGAGTGAAAAAGTAAAGAAATACGTTCCCCACTAAGACCGGCATACAAAATATTTCCTTTGGTACTGAAGCCTAGAGAATAAAATATGGGGGAACAATTAATCTATCCTTTGGCATAACTTTTTTCCGTATAAATATTCCCTAATTTTGAAGGCTGAGTTACGTAGTTTTAGTTTCTTTTCTTTCATCATTTCTACTCCACTCTCCACTTTTCATATCTCGTAACACCTCAGATAATTCGTTTGCGGAATATTCTAGGCATGTTAATTTGACTGCTTTAAATAACAATACCCAATCTCCAAATCAAACCTTAAAGAAAATAAAATGCAATGCTTCTGAATCTAAGAATTAGAAAAAAATACATTTAATAATCCTGATTACCGACTATTATCATAACTGAATTAAATTGGCCTTTGGTCCCTTTACAACTTAGAAAGACAAATGACGAGACAACCTGCTTTAGTCATGGGACAAAAAAGTGACCAATACCTTACTCATGATTGTGGAACCATGCCAAGAAAGTTGATATGAATACTTTGCAAACTTATAAGGCATGAGGTTTTACAACAAAGCCTGGAAAACGTTTCACGGATTGACGAAATCTCAGGAGTTCGAAAACAAAAATCTTTCAGTACTTCCTTTTTACACTTGTTTTAATAATAACCCGAGACAGGTCAAGCCACTGGGTATAAATGCTGTGTTTAAAACACTAGAGCCTATCATAAACTTATTAATTAGAAATTCACAGAGAAATGAAGCACGAATTTTATATGACTTCTAGGTCATCTGAAGCTTTTTGAGTGTACCCACAGGTATGTGAACATGCCGTGACAATTTTGCCCTTCCTTGAAGTAAAGTAAGACTGTAAACTGAATCATTTATTTAGGTTTAAAAACCTGGAATCTTTGCCTCGGTTTTCTTGGCCGTGAAAATCATATGCCCTCGGGCTACACTCGGGACGCCTCAATGGTCAACTTTAGCTGGTAGTAAAGTTGGCGACGACGCACAGTGTTTTGGTGACCAGTGAAAACCAGAGACAGTGACTCTTCCGTTTACTGTGCTCGTGATGGATGCGCCAAGGTAGAAAGAATTAATACCATAGGTATTAGGTACTTGGTGGATGTTATTTATGAAGGTGATATTCCCTCAGTTCTTGATGATATATTAGGAACAGAAGATGATGAAATTCAGGGCATTTCAGAATTAAGGAAAACCAGACTAATTGTCAAATCAAGCTCGAGAGAGGAATATGAAGAAACGTGAAGAAATAAGTTTAAGAGACGACCTAAAAATCCGAGTTGAAGATTTGTTCACCTACAGGTCATGCGTTACAGTGCGAAATATGCGTTTTGAAATGTCTGACTTTATGCTGATGGGCAGTCTTTCGAGAAATAGCACAGTGTGTTATGCATAACACACATTCGAGGTTAGGGGAGTTAAGACACTGACAACGGTGTGAGAACAATTTCGATGATATTAATCGACAGATTACGTCTTTCTTATATGTTGAATGCACCAAGGTTTATATTGACATATAAAGGACACAAGAAAACATGTCGACTTTGTGGACAAACCAGCCATTTTGCTAATGAATGTGCGTTTAGAGTTACACAAAGAAGAAATATAATTAGTGAAACAGTTTTCCCTCTTTTATCTGACCATCGACAAAATAAAGGAAGTGAAGTAACAGTAAGCCACCAAAACACAGTTGACCCCCGAACTTCTGAAGGTACTCAGCAGAACTCTTCTGCAGTTGATCGTCTTGTTGATGTTGGAAATGAGCCATTATCTAACGGCCAAGGTAACCGTGCAAACGAATCTGGAATGCATATGGAGACTTGCTGTTTCATTGACCTGCATGATTACACGTATACTACTCTAAATGCATCTACAGAAAATTATTTGTCCCCTATAAAAGGAGCCTTGGGACATATTGGTGTGACATACATTGAATGTAGTCAGCAGCATAAAACAACGAACTACAGAAACGGATGCAGCAGCTCTTGTTGCAACTTATGGAACAACATCCGAGAAGCTTTAGAAGCTTTACCAGGCGATAAAGATATGAGATCTTGTGACAACGCAGTGGAAGGATGAAGACATTTTGAGGATAACATTGTTACGAGGGCAGACATAACACAGGCACTGCTTCTCCCATGAGTCAAGATTTCTTTGGTTCAATCATCCCCTCCACAGTTCAAGATGATTTATGTAATCCAGCAAGTAAAATTCCATCAAAAATTCAAGACAGGATAGAGGGGGGATAAGCCTCCTCTAACCTTCTTGGGCAGCAAAGAGTCATAAGTCGTAAAAAAGTCATGAAAGGAAGTCGCAAAGCGAAATGTAATTCCGAATCTTGATGAATGTATTCTTACAAATAGCCAAGTCATTAAACATTACGTGTTTAGGCATTACCAAAATCTTTACCAGAAAAACTCTTGTGATGTAACTATGCACATTTTTTATGCAGTTCATTAAGAAAAGGTTGACTGACTCTGATGATGATTTCTTTCGTAAGGATATTTTTCATAAATACTTGATGTTCTTCGTTCCATTGCCAACATTAAATGACCTGGAATAGAGTCTTATAAGGTCTTTTGGGAGGATACTAAACATGAATTAAAACTGATATTTGAAAATATTATGGTAATGACAACTCTCTCCAAGATTCAAGGTACTGTGAATATAAGATATTGGTTAAGATAATTACAAAAAGAATGCAAACAGTTATCCTAACACTTATAAGTCCTCAACAATTCTGTGCGCCTTGAAGATCCATCAATACGTGTAATACTTTAATCAGAGATATTATGTATTATTGTAGTGAGAAGAGAGTTCAGACTGCTTTTTTGAATTTTGATTGGTCGTAAGCATTTGACTGTGATGATATTCATTCTGTACTTCAGATTCTTGAAAGATTAGGTTTTTGTGAAGAGCTTATTTCCTGCATTAAGATATATAGAATGTTGGAAGTTGCTGTATTGTTAATGGTAGCATTGGTAGATATTTTAATGTGCAGAGGGGAGTCCGAGAAGTCTGCCCTCTTTCTATGCTTTTTTATGCTGTTTTCCAGGAACCTCTCTCTGTACCTCGCTAGAAAAAGAAATAGTTGTATTGAACACTTGCTCTTACCAAATGATACCAACCTTAAAGTTCTTGGGTTTACTGATGACTCAAATATTTTCTTTGACAGTGATAAGAGAATTTTGGTGATAAGCACCTTAGTGTCCAAATTTGAAGCAGTCACAGGTTGTACTCTAAATAAAACTAAGACTAAAATATTTGGAGATAGGCCCACCGAGTGAGAGGTCTAGTTTGCCTTTACAATGGATTTGGGGATTTTACTTTCTGATAATTTTGAAATAGCTTTTAACTCTTTATGGACTAATACATTATGTAGAATTAAGAATATTTTGGGGAGCTTTCACAAAAGAAGTCCCAAATGACATAAAAAATCTGTTATTGTAAATGCCTTGATTTTTTCAAAGACATGGTATATTTCTCATATATATACTTTGCTTGTCAAATACGCAAAACTAATAAGAAAATACGCTTTCTTTTATATTTGGGGAACAAATGTAAAATGTCAAGAGAGCCACTTTAACAAAGTCAAGCTTGAAGGTGGGATAGGAATTTTGGGTCTTCTATGGAAGACTCAATTTTTCTAGCTGCCTCCTTCTTAAAGTTACACTCTAATGAGGAATACGGTTTCATGTCATATCATTACTACAATTCACATATGGAAGACTTATTTGCTGAAAATGTAAGACAAAAAGACAATTCATATAAAATAGCACCTATGCACTCTGATGTCTTAGTAACTGTCAGAAAATGTAAAAAAATCCTGAACTTTCCTTTTCTCAAATCGAGGGCTATGTATGGGAGCATATTGCAGAAAACATCAATATGAAATTTCTTTCTGCTGCTGATAGGGAAATAATATGTAAATATATTCACGAAGTCTTGCCCAGTGAAGGAAGACTAGGAGAAATGAAAATAACTCAGGACTCTCATTGCCAATTTTGTGATGTTGAGGAATCAGATAGTCATATGGTATATTTCTGCAAGAAAATTACAAACACCTTAACCTGGTTGAAGGGAGTTTTGAGACACTGGTAATTTTCAGAATTGGTATTTCCCTAGGATTATGTATTTTGATTTCCCATAGAAGGATCCGAAGGAAAAAGGGAACGCAGCAACTTTAATTTTGTCAAATTCTAATGTCAATATATGGTTCATCAAAGACAAGAATGTACATTAATGTCAGACTGTAAATAAAATAAAAGTTTCCATTTTACATAACAAAAGAGATACCAAATCCATTTTAAAAGACAAAATGTTTAAGTATTTCACAAAGAATTTTTGTAAGATTGAAAGCAATGTATTCTAGATAAATGTATGGTTGAAATTTATTGTAGTCAATTGTAAATCTATTAATGAATAAAAAGTTGACGAAAGGAGTCGAAGTATTAAATGGGAAGCACAACTGTGAACTGAGCACTGCCATTCATCCGGTAGGTAAGGGCCATATATCTGCACAATACTGTGGAAAACAATCTCTACGCAAGGACATATCTTTGTAGCCATGAAATCTTTAACTTCACAGTAGGATGCGAAACATACTGGAGAGGGTAAAATGTAGAAAAACCTAACTTTCCTTCGACAGTTTACTTTGATGGTTAGAATGAAGTGCCTGACTCAAATTAAGCAAGGCTCTGAAAAGTTTTAAAGGATGAAATTCTCAAATAAAAGCACTCCATCATAACGGGTGTCAGGGTAAAAGGTAATTTGTTTTTAATATTTAGCCAATATAGGGGAGGTTAGGGAAAACCAGGTATAGTACAACCAACATCAACAATGCTTGTTGCAGTCATTAACTATTTCAGTGAAAATGATCTAGGAAGATCCTAACAACGTAAATTCGAAAATCTACATCGGAATCGCTTAATCATGTTACACGACATCATCCTTGTTGGCAAATGGTTAAGCTGGTACAACGATACCGTATCTCCCTAATTCCATAGTAACGGCGGAGGAAAGATGGCCTCTGCTCTGAGCTGTATATTCACTTTAATTTTGGAGCTCTTCTACTAAAGAATAGATCATTCTAAACCTCATTACATTGTAAAATAATAATTTAACTGGTTTTGGAAGGTTGGTCTGTAACTGCTAAAAAAATCAGACGCTTCCGAAGTCTCTTAATTATCCAACAGGAGACAGCTAGCAACCTTCCTCCCCACCCCACATAAATATTTGCTAAGACCCGGACTGATAATGCCTTATGTATGAGAATGTTATTACTGCAGTGGGAGGATACTGGCCACCATACTGCATATATATATATATATATATATATATATATATATATATATATATATATATATATATATATATATATATATATATATATATATATATATATATATATATATATATATATATATATATATATATATATATATATATATATATATATATATATATATATATATATATATATATATATATATATATATATATATATATATATATATATATATATATATATATATATATATATATATATATATATATATATATATATATATATATATATATATATATATATATATATATATATATATATATATATATATATATATATATATATATATATATATATATATATATATATATATATATATATATATATATATATATATATATATATATATATATATATATATGCTCAGGACGAACTATGCTAAGCGCAGCATGAGAGCGTTACATAACTAGCTGTATGGATTTGGAAGAGTTTTAATTAATTTTATGTCACGGACCCGTAGAAGATAAAACATTTAATAAGTTAATGGAGTTTAAAAGTTTTATCCTGCAATGAAAAAAGATTGAAGATGGCTGAAAAAACAGACTTCATCAACGTGAGATGAGGAAAAGAGTGAGAATTATGCGATTTCCCCAATTTATGTAAAAAGACATTTATCATGCATCTCTCCTTATAGATATAATTAACTCCTTCTGGAACCGCTCTTCCTGAAAGGAAAAAGTTATTAAAAAAAAAAATTACTCGTAAGTAGGTCTATTGTTTCACTGAAATCCTGTCTTTATTTGTTCCACGTCAACTCCGAATTCAGCCTCAATTTCATCACTGAAAACGAACAGTGCTCTCATTTCAGACAAAGAATAAGAAAACCTGTTCCGTTCCTCAATAACACACACACACACACACACACACACACACACACGGCATAATGTAGAGGCCATACTGCAATACTTGTATCAAAATGCTTGATTCCGAATGACTGAATAACTTTTAAACAAACGTCAGCAAAATTTTAAACCGCTCAAAAGTTTCATATCTCAGACATGTGGTAAAATATAAGTTTTAGTCTCTAAATGAGATAAAGTAAGAACTGAAATCATAAGAATAATTAATAAAGAAGAGAAAAGAAAGAACTTCAGTATACAAAAAAATTAAGTTATCATTCAAAAGTCTAAAATAGTTGGCAGGTTAAGAAATCAAATATTCGCTATAAAGTGATAATAATACCTCATAGTTCCTTGATAAAGGTCAAAAGTAAATCGGACTCTCCAGAGAAGAGAGTAAAGTTAGAACTGAAATTTCCAAACCGACAGTACAGTGAGACCTTGCAGCTCATATCACCAGTGCCCAACGTTCAGTTCAGACGTAATTAATGGCATAAATTTTAAGCAGACAATGTTCATTCATACTATTTTTCTCAAAGGGTTTCAAAGTTCACATATTATTATGTTTTCTCGGATTTTTTTTTATTTATTTTTTTTTGTCACGAAAAACACAGGCGAGTGTGTTATACCAAAGAATACTTCGCCAACCTTGAAAATGAAATTCCATCATATTAATGATTTTACAAAAAGACAAAAACTTAGCTCTCAAGGAAAATGTTGATTTTAATTCATATGCTTTGTATGAATATACTCCATGCATTTAGAAGGACACTTTCCCATTAAGGGACTGACGTGTAGTAAGAAAAAAAAAGCTGAAGATAATAACTATGTAAGTGGGACGAAGAGAAAAATAGATTACCAGATGAAGTGAAGAGCAACATGTCCCAATTTCTTCTAAATTTTATTATTGTTTAGTCATTTTCACCCATAGGTAGCTTTCGTAATTGGATCTACGTCCTTCGCCCTCCCCCCACCCCACAACAAACCCGCTACTCCCACCCACACTGGCTCTTTCTGCAGACTCCTCGTTATGAATATAAATTTGAGATTTTGCTTGGACAAACTTCCTTCTTCCTGTCTTTCGATAACCGTTGCCATTTTATGGGTTAGAATTTTTTTTTTTTTTAAACAGCGGATAAATAAATTACAGAATTTTAAATAATACCTTTAACCCTTTAATGTCATTTGCTGCTTCCTCTCTGAATACTGTACTCGCAGATGTATCTTATATCATGTATGTCTGAATATGCTCATTAAACGAAAGAGGAATTGCAGCCTGAAACAGCATTCTCACAAGAAAGCCCAATGTTAGGAATCAGTTACAAACAAATATAAAAAAATCTAGCCATAATTTCAGCCATTTCTCAGTACTGATTTCGTATGCATTTAGTATTCTGAGTTACTGAATTTCATGTCGAATACCAGTAAACAAGCAAATAAATGTATTTGTCATGTATAACGCCGATAGTTTTTCGATGGTGGTTTTTCCTTTATTACTCTTCTTTTGAAATACTATGATAATTATCCCCTGATTTCCTATTATTAGCAGCCATTTTTTGTCGAGTGCGTTAAGAGATTTTATATTTTGGTGGGTATAGATATTTGCATTATTCACCACTGTATTGTAGCTAAAAGCAAAAGATACTGACGTTTTCATTTTTTCTTGTAAATCAAGATGTTTTCATATATCCTCAAATAGTTTTATTTTTATCCGTCCTCTTGTAACTGTTTTATGTTTAAGCAGACCAAATGGAACCTTGATGTTCATAATATCTAGTCTTGAGATAACCGAATATTTTCACTATAAAATAACGAAAGAAAAGCACAATACTTCATGATATTTCAGACGAAGTACTGAGAGGAAGGAATAAGCAGAAGATAATAGCTTATCATTGAATTCATATCTGAAATTCACAGTTACATAATAGTCAGATTTCAGACTGGATATCTTAAGTATATTCCCTTCAAGTAACAGTATGTTTTACTTATGCCACCCTCCACAGAAAGGAATTCTCTCTCTCTCTCTCTCTCTCTCTCTCTCTCTCTCTCTCTCTCTCTCTCTCTCTCTCTCTCTCTCTCTCTTCCTTGGAAAGTCAACCTTGAGAAAAAACAGCTCACATTCTACGCATTGCTAAATTCATAAACTTAACAAACTTAGCCATGGTAAATATATATTAAAATCTCGTTCACTGAAATTTATTAGTTTGATAGATGATTACAGACTGGCAGACACACTGGCAGACTATAAGAAGCAGCCCGGTACGTGGGTAGTGCCATCAGTGCGCTTCATGCGGTGCACTGTAGGCATTACTTAAGGTTCTTTGTAGCGTCCCTTCGGCCCATAGCTGCAACTCCTTTCGTTACTTTTACTGTACCTCCGCTCATATTCTTTCATTCATCTGCTTTCCACCCTCTCTAACACTTGTCTCGCAGTGCAACTGCGAGTTTTCCTCCTGAAATATCTTTCAAGCCTTCTTACTGTCAATTTCCTTTTCAGTGCTGAATGACCTCATAGGTCCCAGCGCTGGGCCTTTGGCCTAAATTCTACATTCTATTCTAGAAGAAACAGCTTTACTTATAATATTCATTCGTACTGAATATCACCTCGAAGAGCCGATCTAGTAAACCCTTTGATAGAAAGCACTCGGCGATGCGGACACTGAAATTAAAAGATGAGTGAAAGGAACAAAGAACGAATATCATCCAAAGCTGATTAATTTTCTCTTTAACACTTTTGTAATCGGGGATTAACTAGACTTTGCCTTCACTTGGGTAAACAGATTAGGGTTTCATGTCTGAATCGGGGATTCAACGCTCAAATCTCTACCTGCTTAAATTAAAGGGTTTTCTGTTCAATTAGCATATTACACTAATGATACCAAGTAAAATTATGGCTTTATTTTATCAACTGCAAACTAACCGAAAACGCATATTTAATTCTTTATGATAATGTCTTTGCCTCACTGGTAAAGTATGCAGCACAACGGACAATATAATTCAAAAAACATTTTAATTAGATAAGATCGGTTAACTCAGAACGCTGGATGAGAGAGAGAGAGAGAGAGAGAGAGAGAGAGATAATAAGCTTAATGATTCTATTGGTGGCATGTTGCATATTGAACTGATAATCATATAGAATAAAATATTAATGTTTGATTATTTTCAGTGAGAGGCTTTACATAATCTTCTTTGCCTGATTGATATTCTTGATATAGGAAATAGAAATTATATCTATGAATAACCTGATGTATATATATATACACATACATATCTCTTTCTCTGTGTGTGTCTCTCTCTCTCTCTCTCTCTCTCTATATATATATATATATATATATATATATATATATATATATATATATATATATATATATATATATATATATATATATATATATATATATTATATATATATATATATATATATATATATATATATATATATATATATATATATATATATATATGCATTCGCAGAAATGAGATATGAAATTGATAGTTGAAGGTAGACATTTTGCAAAGTCAAATAACAGAAATGTAATACAATGCGCATCGTTCAACATTCATAACACTCATGAAATTTGTAAAACATTTATGTTTACGCGAATTCGAATAAAATTTATAAGTCTCGTATGAAACTAATTCGTCTAATAAAATTGAAAGTTCAAAACTTGAAAAATAGTATTTGCTTATTTCATTATTCAACATGTTCTGTACATGAGTAAATACAACCAGTAACATATATGATCAATTAGCTCTCAAAATAAACTAATGAGTTTCCTTAAAATTTTTTTTTTTTTTTTTTTTAACAATGGCAATCATAAAGTTAAGAAATATAAGAAATATACTTACACAAATAAACAAGATATAATTACTTGATCTCTACAAAACAATTGATTTTAAATAATACAGGAACTTTTCACAGCTGTAAGAAATGACAGACTATAAAAGGATACTGGATTATAAATTGTGAAGGAGGGCAATATAGTAGACATACTTTAGTTTGTAAACAACATCACTGAAATGATAATAAACATACGACAAACGAAAAATTATTAAGCTTCTTTTTTTTTTATTTGAAGCGAAAATATTGTGTATTTCCCTAACATCTGTCCATCACATCAGGGAATTAATAAGTTTTCTGTTATTACACAATTGACATTCTCTAAGTTCCATAAAATCTCGAAAACGGCAGAGAATAAAGATTGCGGGGCTCATAATACACAACATAAATATATTCGCCATTTTTCGTATTCAATAATTTTGTTCTAAAAAAAAAAAAAAAACTTCGGGAGAACATGTGTCATCTGTTAGTGAAATGAAATGAGCTTGGAAATATTGTCGTTAAGTATCCTCATCATTATTTTGTCATTGTCGATAACTTCACATGTTTTGATTAATCTGAAGTTTAGTAACTGAAAGCAGTGTTTTTTTTTTATATTAGATGACGTAAGGTCAAGGAAATAAGAAATATAACTAAAAGAATCTAATGTTCTTATCCTAGAAAAGCAAAACCAATGGAATGTGCAACATATTACTGTGAAGCAGCCAATCCGAAGGATATAAGAAAAATTACTCATGTTAATAAAAGAAAAAAAAATGGGGTTAACAACAAAAGCAGATATATGCCCACTTTTCAAAGCTGGAAGATTGCAACAATCATAGAAAACGAAGCAGAAGAGGATTCCAAAGCTTGGCTGTTGAGGGAAAAGAAAATAGTAACCGAGCAGGAGGGACAGTGTTAAGAGAGGTGTTGTTTCGAGATCTTGGAGCCATTGCTAACAATGGAATTTTTGTGACTGGATAAAGTAAGAGTGCCTGCCTATAGATAAAACGTCCAGTTTTTCGGAAGCAGAATTATCCATTGGAGACCTTTAACCAAACCCGAGAATGCCCAAAGCAGTTTCAGTGGTGATATCAATAAAAGGCACGAAATGGTTGACTCTAGCGCTCCCCAGGAGCAAAATATTGGTGAAAGAGTGATGCTTAAAATGTGCCAGCTGGGACAGGGACACTTATTCTAGGAATTTGGAAAATAACTTGTAAAACCTGAACATGGCAAAGAGAGGGAATATCGTAAGTTTAAAATGATTAGATAGAGAGCCGTAAGGTCATTTCCATCTAAAACATTAAAGGGAAACGTTATTTCGGATACAAAAGTCATAAATAAAATGTATGAAGAAATCAGAAGTTAATCAGACCCAACACGACTACGGCATCTCAAACGCTCTTCTTCGCTTTTTGTAAGAATGCTACGCCCCTCTCTCTCTCTCTCTCTCTCTCTCTCTCTCTCTCTCTCTCTCTCTCTCTCTCTCATAGACATTTCGATTATAGTAAAATTAGATTTAAAGATAAGTTTTTCCATTAACTCAGTTCACATACATATGGAATTATATTTGGTCTTCCTAAAACACTGGAATTGTCAGACAATTACTAAAATGAAATAGATTGTATTTATACGAAAGGACTTTTTGTAAAATCTTTTATCGTGAGATTCCAAATATTCAAAATTTCATGATTTCCTATTCATGTCAATTGAGATATATGAAATTCTCTGATATAAAATTATCCATGCCTATGTTATATACAGAGAGGGAGAGGAGGGAAAGAGTTTGTGTGTTAGAGAGAGAGAGAGAGAGAGAGAGAGAGAGAGAGAGAGAGAGAGAGAGAGAGTGGAGTTGGAGTCTTATTGGATAAGCAATCAAGGAAATTTGCTTTTCAGACAAGTCAACTGAATTCATTAAGTTTAAATCTGTGAGATTTATAAAGAGAGTATAAATGACCTTAAAAAACCACATAATATTAACTTAGTTAATTGTTTTAATTACGACAATAAGAGAAAAAAATTAATATGACACTTATCATAATATGAATACAGGCGAATGAAAACAAAAAAATTACATTTCATTCCTGAAATCCTGAAATTCGTATGCTGTATTTAAGGAAATATAAGTAAAAAATATTGTGCAATGGACATATAAACACTAACCTGAGACTTATAATGAATTCGATAAATATTCTCTTTAAATGCAAAAACGTAAATATAGATTAATCTGACTTTCATAAAGTAGTCATTTTTCAAAAATGTAAATATAAATAGATATCCTCTACGTCTTCCTCATCAACACTCATGGAATTCAATTTTACCCTTCACAGTACTTCTACAAGCTCCCTAATTAATCTGATATTGATTACCTTCTGGGAGATGAATCTTTTAATTATTGCGCTAATTAAAAGAGTACCAAGATATTCAGTTTTCTGTCAAATTTCTTTTAGTAAAAAGATTAAAAAAATGTAAATGTACCTATCTCTAAAACATTGAAATAAACCTTTTTCACCTATGAGAAAAAAATTAATAGTCGGTTACTGATCGGCACGGCTTGTAATTGAATGTCATTCTATTTGAAAAAATGGACAAGCCAAATGCTAGAAAATATACTCGTATGTTCTGTTATTTCTCAATTTCCTCTCACAGCAGTCTTTACATCGGTGGTCTTCTACAACCATAGTACTATAATGAACACTTGGTTAAACACATATCAATAACTTTATTTCCAAGTAAAGCACATTACGAGCATAAAGCTATACTTATTTGAGGATCGACAGTAAGGGAGCATACAAAACCTAAGACAAGAGTCGCAAAAAAAAAAAATGAGTTGAAAATGACATCCACTATGTAAAATAATGCCTCGCCAACTGAGCAGTAACCAAGATATAGAGTGTTGATAGTCAAGGTTCAGGGTTTTTGTCCAAGCTCGTTGACACCTGGAATGTCCCCAAGGAAACACAAGTACCATAGATTTTAGGTTGTGATTTTCGAGTTGAAGATGATCTTCTAGAATGCGGACGTGGTAGGGTTTTTCAGCCAAAAATATTGCACCCGTTGCAATTCTGCTCTGGGAGATCATAGTAGAAAACAAGAAGGGGGAGAGAGAGAGAGAGAGAGAGCGCGCTCATCATTTGAAATACGTCACTCACGAAAATTCTCATTGTCGTGTCCATCAATACCAGTTTGCTTCCATTGTTTTATATATCTGAACAAGTATGACAAATGGTAATGAAAATGTAAATAGATTGACTACAACATTTCTCTTAAAGGATTTGGTGTTGTTACACATAAAACCATCCAGAATTCAAAACCATGGATGGGGGAATGACTTGGGCTCATTTCCGTTGGCCTCCTGTGTTCCAAACAGTGAATTAGATTTTTGATGATTAGTTGACAGTGATGGATTGTAGTAAGGTTGGGAAAGGGCACTGCACCAGCAACCTCACCTAGTGATTTGCTGGAATCCGGAAGAATAACACCTTCTGAAGCCATTTTCCCTACAAGGAAAAGGTGTATAGTAGAAAGAAAGGTTAATGAAAGGTGGGATCTTCACATGCAAGAAATAAATGGATTGATGCCTGAAGAGAAGGTAGTTCTGTGTTGATGGAGTATAATTTAGAATATTTGTTGAGTATGGTTGATAAAAGAGAGGCAGAGCTGAATGGTCCAAAAGAGGATGGGTTTAGGGTAAGTTTGAGAACTTGTTTAAGTTCATGCTGAGGACGTAAGGAGGGCAATTAAGAGTCTGCAAAAAGAGATACCCGGACTTGATGGGATTTCAAAGTGGTAAAGAAACTGCTTTTGACTGACCAGGATATACAAGGTACGTCTAGTCGAGAGAAAATTTCCAAAAGAAAGGGTGAGAGGAGTAATTTCCCTCTGTGTAAGGGTGAAGAGGATAGGGAAGACTGTATGAATTATAGTAGAATAAAGTAGCATGTTATTCGATTTTGATCTGGAAGGTAAGGCAGATGACAAGAGTTTGGTAAGGGAAGAACAGTGTAGGTTTAGACAAGGATGAGGATGTGTGGATCAAGTATTATATGAGAAGCTTAAAAGTATAGGTATAAAGCTTTATTAGGCTTACATGGGCATGGGGAACGTTTAGTAGGACAATAAAACACACATTGGAAACATTTACTTTAAGAATTATATTTTTAGGTTTAAGGGTTTACAAAATATACTGTTAAGGATTATAAAACACCATTAGAATTTGATCAAAAATTGAAAATTCATTTGATCTGATTACAATAAATACAGAACATCATTGATCTAATACAATCATATCTAAGTAGTCCTTTGTATTACATATCCAAAATGCTTTTGCTTGAAATCAAGCAATATACTCTTCATTCAAAAAGTTCTGCTCCCCAGTAATTTTCAAAAAGGATATAAAACAATTATGTACGTGCAAACAAGCGGACAACATGATCCATCATTTTCATTCAATATACGTAGCTGGATACTTATCTGAAACGAGGATCATTTGAAACATCTATAAATCATCTTTTTCAAAACCTGGCCCACGCTGGTCTCTTGTGCTGGTTCTAGATTAGTAGGATTCCCATATGAAAATTTTTAATTGAAATAAATAACTCTAAGGTTCGTCAATATCCAATATTTTATTTCCAGTTAATGACTTTTTAAGTCGCAGGTTTAAAGAAAGTAATTGCATTCTGTGAAACCAACTAATACAACAATGTTTCAGGATTGTAGCCCTGCGGATGATTTGATTTTATGAAGCTTGAACTATCCAGCCAAGTGTTAGGACTCTTTCGACCATTCAGCGCTTCTGACAGGAAAAGGAGGCAGAGTGCCTGATCAGCAATATAAAGATATCCATAGAATGAAAGAGGTGAATAACAAAGATCTAAAGGTGGAATGGGGAGAAAACCTCACAGTTGCACTAAGAAGTAATGGGTAGGGGAGGTCAGACACCAAGATTAAAGAAAGGAGGCAGGGATGGAGCTAAAGTATAAGGATAATATAAGAAGAGACATTTCAAATGACCTTCGACTAAGGAATGGTAAGTTACTTTCGGTCTTATGAATTAATCCCTCTACGATAATTACACCCCATCTTAATATATCAAGATTACATGCAAGCAATAAAATGCCAATTTGTTAGCTCGTTTGCTGACTTGTAATATATAATGCGCGAATAACATATACTAAAAGAACCCAGGTCATCATGTACAGTATAACACAACTGAAAAAGTTTTACTTCCAAATAGAGATACATTCAATAACACTTTTTGTGACTTACTTAGGTTTGTAATAATTGAAGCATTTTTTATTACAACCCTCCTGACATTTATTATAGTATTACTTAAATCGATATCTTATTATGTTTTTGTAGTTTCACATTCAATTCGGCATTTGTTAATCATTTGATATGAAGTTTATTTGATATGGGGTGTGTAAACTTATTTTCCTGAAATTCACGAATCATTAAAATTTAGTAACTATATTCAGAAATTTGTCAAGTCGAGTAACTTAGACGTCTTCTATTGTGATTAATCGATGTGACAGATCTTGAGATGCTGTAATCTGTCTTGTTCTTCGGTATCAACCTCTTAATGCCTAGCCTTATGATGCCTGTGTGGAAGCTTCCTCAGTTTATTTATATTTTGTAACTCTTTTATGATCTCGTTGTGATAATTGTTTTTTTTTTTTTACTATTTATTTTCGAGTGAATGAATTTTCTGGAGCATTATTTAAATCTGATGGCTACTTGCTTATTTTCGTTTCAGTGAAAAGGCTTGATGCTGTTTAGGGTACTGGGCTAATAATAATGTACGTGTTAATTTCAATTAATTTTTCCTTGCGTATCTTCAACCAAGTTGTGTAGTAGGCCAAGGCTTTTGAGTTAATGTTCTAATATAAAGGCGTACCTTACTGGATGATTTTTGTGTATTATAACCTGAACTTACGCTCTGGAAGAAATCAGTGAATATCATTTTTTCATTTTCGGTTCTTGCGTATTCTTGAGCTGATATGACCTTCCAAGTAACTACATAATGGGTGAACTATTCTGAAAGGGGTGCCGTAGTAGCCTTTAGTTTATTCTGCCTTTCATAGTACAAATCAAGAGATTATTCACAACTTAATTGTACATTCTCACGGGCTACCTTCAAAGCTGACACCTCAAGAGATCCAGTTTAAAACTATAAGAGCTTAGTTTAAAATCTAGAACATTCCAGTAATCTGTTCTGAGCTCTCCAGATTTCCAGGCTTTCTCTCCGCTGATATCGTTTAGAATCGGAAAGTGTTCTAAAATCTGTTATGTACTCATGAGATTCCCCTCCTCATATCGATCAGTATGTGAGAATGTTCCAATAACCTGATACCTCTTTCACAGATTTCGAAGTGTTCTTCTTCGTATGTTGTAAAACGTCCAGAGCAGATAAATGATATCAGGAAGGGAATAATAATACAAAGAAAAATATACTATGTGTGATGATGAAAAATGGGATATGGCATACTCGATAATACTTGTTACAATAATGTCGGCACAAAAAGTGACTTTTACTATATAAGTTTAATTTTTCTTTTTCACAGGTGCATTTCTGCATACATGTGAAGGCCGAGTATATAAAACGATATAAAAATAAAGAAAGAAGGTAGATTTCTGTGGATTTTATGAATCAGTTTGAGTCGGTGGAAGATTATACTGGAATGGGAGAGATCGTTAGTGTGGAATTAGTTGTCGAGGGGGAAGGTCCCGAGGCAGTTAACTCTGATGGATGCTGCGCCTCTCATACTGATCTGGGATGGTGGAGATGGACTGATGGGACTGACAGGTGAGCGTTCCCATCGTTTGTTGAATTTATCTACTCTTCACGTTTTATTAGGTTTCGTGGAAACAATTTACTACCGTTGGTTTTATAACTTTACACCTTGACAATGAACCGCAAATATTTTGAAGTATTTTTTAAGTCCCTACGAAATAATTGTTTTTTTTTTAGCGTCGTTCCATATATAGGAAATTTCTTCCAGGCAAATTCATCTTATTTTAATTTATGTTTGTACAAATGCAATATATATATATATATATATATATATATATATATATATATATATATATATATATATATATATATATATATATATATATATATATATATATATATATATATATATATATATATATATTAGTTAGTTAAAGTCCTCCTGGGCCTCTGCAAGGCTCATAGGGCAGGCGCTGATCTCCTGTTCCTTTGGCTGACAGCCAGTGGGGCACAGGCCCCAATGCCTAAGACACGTGGCCAGCGTATCGCTAGGGACACAATTTAACCACCCAGCCCAAGGGCTGGTACCTATTCTCCTACTCACTCTCGAGTTTTCAGACTGCTAGGTTGGCGGACCACCTGGTTGATATACTGGCACCATCCAAGCCACCAGTAAGTGGCGGGATTTGAGCCCTGGTCCTCTCGACTGGTAGGCGAGAACCTTACCACTGCGCCACCACAGCCAGGATATATATATATATATATATATATATATATATATATATATATATATATATATATATATATATATATATATATATATGTGTGTGTGTGTGTGTGTGTGTGTGTGTGTGTGTGTACCTATATCTATATATGAATCTCTACATATCTATCTATCTGTCTATCTATCTATCTATCTATCTCTCTCTCTCTCTCTCTCTCTCTCTCTCTCTCTCTCTCTCTCTCTCTCTCTATATATATATATATATATATATATATATATATATATATATATATATATATATATATCACATTACCACAGGTGAAAAATAAGAAACGGGGTGTAGGTCCTGACCGGTTTCGACTTTATTTCCAAGCCATTGACGAAGGACTGATACAGAGTGTGAGAAGTCACAAATATATATACTGCAAGAACAGTACTGACGAACATACACAACCGTTAGAGACTCCATATCCCCACTCAGGCCAGTGTCGAGGTAGGAGTAGCCTTTAAAACTCATTTGGCTAAAAATCACAATAGACTCTCAGGGGACATTGCTGATAAACAAACCATACCCCACCTCAGATCCACACCTGACAGGTGTCATGGAGGCGGAGTTTAGAAACTCATTAACATTACTACCCTCATACTGTGTTTACAAATATGATAATCCTATTTTTCATACATCTCTACTGCCTACCTTAAAGTTTAAATAATTTACAAATTTCTTTTGATATTAAAGGATCAAGTTTATACATCCCTTGACTGATATTCATATTATGGTTGTAACTTTCTTTTATAAAGCTAGATTCAATGATGTTCCTTTCCAGTGCGTTATTAGAATATACAATCCTTTTTGCCCCTTCCCAGTTGATAGCATGATTGTTCTCACTAACATGTACAAATATACCACTGTTCCCTTGTGCATATCTCACACATTTCTTATGTTGTTCAATTCTTTTTTCCAGTGCTTTCCCGGTTTGGCCAATATAAAAGTTGTCACAAGACTTACACGGAATTTTATATACACACCCTTTATTATTATCTGGGGAGTTCTTGATAAGTACATTTTTCATTGTTGTATTGTTCTTAAATGCGACATTAACACCAAAATTCTTAAGAAGATGAGGGATATCTTTCATATTATTATTATAAGGCAAAACAAGCAAATTTTTTGTGTTGTAAGGTTCTTTCTGGTTTTGATGCATAGTCTTTTTTGCCTCTTCAAATGCACTGTTTAATACACTATCAGGATATTTCAATTTTTTGCCTGCATTCCTAATCTTATCTATTTCATCATCAATATATTCAGGGCTACGTACCCGTAATGCTCTTAAAAACATAGATGAAAAACACTGACTTTTTAAACTTTTGCTTTGTCCAGAATAGAAATGCACATAGGAAGAAATATCAGTGGGTTTTCTATACACACTATATTTAAACCCACTACTATTTCTTCATATGAGGACATCCAAAAACGGTAAGCACCCATCATTTTCCATTTCCATCGTGAATTTAATTGATGGTACTAATTGATTTAACTTGGCAAAAATTTTTACATCTTGGTTCCCTGGCCATACACAAATTATGTCGTCAACATACCTAAACCATGTTACATTACGTGGGATTTATGTTGTTTAATATCTTCTTTTCAAAAATTCCATATATAAGTTACTTAACACTGGGGATAGAGGGTTTCCCATTGCCATACCAAAATTTTGTGAGTAAAATTTACCATTAAATTCAAATTTACAATCTTATACCCATAATTTAATCAGTTCAATTAAAGTACTTTTAGGAAATGGGATATCCAGCTGTGTGTTCTCTAACAATTCAGATAAAAACGCCATCAGATCATCTATTGGCACCTTTGTGAATAGTGATACAACATCAAAACTTACAAGCCTGGATTCACTATTAATCTCTACACTATTTAGTTTATTTATCAGGTCCACATTATTCTTGATATTTGCATTTGAGATGGTACCTACTAATGGGTTGAGAATATCTACTAAGTACTTCGCTAGCTTGTATGATGCTTGTATGATGCTTGTAGCAAATTAAAAGACTGATTAGGAACAGCGTATGGAATAATCTTGGCCTTCCCAATAATGTGCTGAATCTCTCTAACCATCCCCTCACTGCAGAAGAACAGACCGTTTTGAATCTTGGAGTTTCATTCGCTCTAAAACCTGGTCCCGAGAGTAATCTTAATTTCCTAGTTGCTTTTGATAAACATTTTGCAAAAAACAACTATGA
>NC_089795.1:1947021-1974521 GCF_040412425.1 Macrobrachium rosenbergii | reverse complement strand
CCTTTATTCAGGGGCTGCTTGCAAGGCTCGTCAGAATATCTAAATCTGTACCCGAAGTTGTATGATTATTCCTTTGTTCCTTTTGGGGCAGTTTTCTTCCATTTCACTTAACTTGCTCTTACTTCAGGAATATAATAATAATAATAGAAAATAATAAATGTTGTGGAGGGGTGTCCTATGAAACTTCTGGATTGCTGAGTATTGGAACAGGAAGATCCCACGCAAATTATCAGGGTAAGGAGTGTGAAGATGCTATGCCTGAAGGTATTAGTAATGCCTGTACACCCAAATGAGCTGTCTCTATAAGCAAGAGCCTGTGCTGTCAAAACGCGGACTTTAGCTAACAGCAACCCTGAAAAAGAAAAGTAAAATATTAGAGGTTAAGCCTGATAAAAAATATATGCCCCTATTATTTACCAATGCACACAGCCCTTGTTAAGAGTGAGAGATACTTTTGCTGCCTGGCTTAAGAGCTTTTGTTTCATATCCTTCTCCTATCTGACCTCCCTCGCTTTCGTTTTCCATTTTGAACTAAATCTCTGTATAAATGTTAATGTTTTATTCTAGAGATAATTTCTGGTGAATTGCATTACTGATACAATAGCAACCAGTATTCAGTTAATCGGTGGTAAGAGGTAAAACAAATTGCCTATGTAGTAATTTTGATATGGGTGCCCCATCGTTAAGAGTTATATCATAAAAGTTATATTTTTCAAATATTAGATGTCGATTTGGTACTTATATGTTGCTCAGATTAAGGATGGTGCCTGAGTGTGTGTGTCGTATGTTTGGACTAGCTTTGATCCTGGACACGTATGATAACTGTAATTGGGAATTTATATTTCCAGTACTGTAAGAGAATCATAATTGTTTTGTCATTCACGTTATCCTGTATGAAGTGTAACTGTAAAGCAATCTTTGTTAATGTTTTTATGCAAGATTATTAACTTTATATTCACTCTCATTCCTACAGGGGTCATAATTATAAATGTCCAATGTCCTAAAGTTAATTGCAATTCGTCAGTGCTTTAGAATCTCCTTATATGAGACATTTCCATCGCGCATTGATGTTAATTGTTGTACAAATAGTTATATGCGCAATCAACCCATGTTGTGAAGTATTTGATATGTTATATAAGAGTTTATAATTGTTTTATTGAGTCATAGAGAAGAAGCCTGGTTTCCTTGTCACTTTGGAATATCATTTATCTTTATAGGAGACTTAAGTAAATCTAGTTCGGGTCAAGAAGTTAGCAAGCAAGTCATCTATTGCCTGTCTCCCTTTGTTATCAAAGCAGCTGACATTGCGTTGACTTCCCAACTTGCACTCCTCCGCATTTGCTTGTTGTCATAACTGCGGTAATTTTTACGTAAATTGCATTTCCTTTTGACCACATTCTCGGCCCACTTCTGTTCCAACCCAGCATGAGCTCATTCTTTCTTTTCAGCACTTGTATATGGAGAACGCTTGCAATGAAGACCTGCACCACCTACACTGTCGTCAGCTACTCCGCTACCCTTGCCAGCACCATCACTGGCCACACTTTCACTAACATGGATACTTCTATCACCGCCAGTGTTGCTATGACTAGTACTCATGGCCACATCATGAACATTGTAAGTAGGCCTAGCTATCCGCAATGATGCTATTATCAAATAATGCTGGTGTGTTGAAGGCAAACTAACTTGAACCAATTATACAAAAAAGCTGTTGGAGGCCATTCATATACAAATATTATATATTAGTATATAAACTTTCTGGCCAAAGGAAGTTGGAATACAATATATCATTGTTAGGTATTTTTTCTTAGCATTCTTAATGGCAAAAACAAAAGATAAGGAAAATAAATAAATGCACGATGACTGAAATTGATTTGCAAATCGTCAGGCATAACATCAATCGGCAATTCTGTGCTTTGTTAAGTCAAATACTGCACGTCTTGTTTCCTCATTTTACTATGTTCACAAAATAGGTGTGCGCTAACACCAAGGGAAAAAATATCATAAAAACATATAAAAAAAAACTGTATTCTAAAAATTTCTTAACTCTACTACGTCCATAATTAAATTTTCTGATTATTAGTTAAGTCTTGAATTCTAAGAGATCTCTCCAAATGTTTCTTTAGACCATAAGGCCTCATCACCAAATAAAACGTAAGTAACATAGGTATTGCAAGTAAGTGATAAAAAGCCCATCTTCATGCAGAATAGGCTGTTTCAAAAGCAGCCTCTTTCCAATATATGATTTCAAAAAATAGTAATTACCCTCACGACCACTGAGGGTTTATTTTGTTTATTTTGCACATTTGTGATTTCACACCGTTCTGCTCCCCCAACCTTTTTATTAAACAGATCCCTCATTACTTGGCAAGTTTCTTGAATACTAAAGACAGAGGATTTCTAGTAACAAAAATAAAATTCGGGGTCAGCAAAGGTTATTCCCGCTGGTAAGTATCTGAGAGAGCTACAGAACAAGATTTATTGTAACAAAGGTCTTTATTGCTGACACACAGTAGGTGATAGACAGCCTATCAAACAATTATCATTTCAGTAAGCTAACCTTTATCCAGTAAATTCTCCAGGTGAATGATAGAAATATCTCTTGCATATGTAGTGGTTATGTTTATATATATATATATATATATATATATATATATATATATATATATATATATATATATATATATATATATATATATATATATATATTCATTTTAAATCATAAAAGTTAAAAATATGATGATTATACGAACAAAGTTTCAACCATGTATATATATATATATATATATATATATATATATATATATATATATATATATATATATATATATATATATATATATATATATATATATATATATATATATATACATACATATATATATATATATATATATATATATATATATATATATATATATATATATATATATATATATATATATATATATATATATATATATATATATATATATATATATATATATATATATATATATATATATATATATATATATATATATATATATATATATATATATATATATATATATATATATATATATATATATATATATATATATATATATATATATATATATATATATATATATATATATATATATATATATATATATATATATATATATATATATATATATATTTGTGTGTGTGTGTGTGTATGTATATGTCAGCATAACTCTGAAACACATTGAGCAGTTTCACCCAAACTTCGTATACATATGACTTACTATCTATAAATCAGCACTGTGACGGTAAAACTTCACCAGCACCAAAGGGCACCAAATGGGGTGGGGTGGGAAGGGCTTCCCTGAAACTGAGCTGGTTCTGCCTGTGAAAGAGGCTGGTTAGGCTCATAGACTCAGTAACTAAATAAACTTTACGAATTTATCATACCTAATTTCAGTATTCGTATGATTTACTATCTGAAAAAGAATACTATTGGGGGGGGGGTTAAGATCAATGGCACCAAAGCGGGTGGTGGTTGAGAGAGAGAGAGAGAGAGAGAGAGAGAGAGAGAGAGAGAGAGAGAGAGAGAGAGAGAATCTATCGATTGTCATTCAGAGTTTTCCCCGGCAATGCCAGGTTGGTCAGCTAATATATATATATATATATATATATATATATATATATATATATATATATATATATATATATATATATATATATATATATATATATATATATATGATTAGTATCTTTTACATTGCTTTTAGTTTTCTGTAAAAGAAACCTATTGTGCCAGCGTTGTCTATCCGGCTAGAGAGCTACAAATTGGTATGTTGATCATCCACCCTCCAGTTATCAAACATACCAAATTGCAGCCCTCTGGCCTCCGTAGTTTGTATTTTATTTAAGGTTAAAGTTAGCCATAATCGTGCTTCTGGCAAAGATATAAGATAAGCCACCACCGGGCCGTGGTTAAAGTTTCATGTGTCGCAGCTCATACAGCATTATACCGAGACCCCCGAAAGATAGATCTGTTTTCGGTGGCCTTGATTATATGCTGTAGCGGCTGTACAGAGAACTCGATTGCGTCGAGGAAACTTCGGCGCATTTTTTACTTGTTTCTTTTGTGTACCATTTCTCTTTCTTCTTATAGACTTGGCCTTCTTCACTTAACTCATAATCTTCTTCTTTTAAAAAGGAAAGCATAGTTAAAATTCACTTTGGATTGGTTTGATAATACAGAATGCGAAAGGAAATGTTTCTTGCCTGTTATTTTCTTGCGGTGACCAGAGAATAGGGATTCTGTTCCTACCCTTATGTGTATCGAAAAAGACTCACATATTTTCTTCGAGTTAATGGAACACATTCGTTTTCACTTATTTTTAGGACAGAAATGTAACGGTTCATAAAGAATGGAAAATGCTTCTCTGTTGGCTTTGAAATTGTTTCGGTGATTTATTGTCAGTGTCACGGGCGGAGAACAGGGGAACGCTTCATCAAAGTGAGCTTTGTCTGAAACATACGCAACGATGAACAAAGAAGCAAAAGTGAGGAAATTATAACATGTTTCCCTCAGAAATTAATGACATCATAAATTTAAATTCGATTTGTATTCATATGGAGTGGTCGCTTCATATAAACGAGTAAAAAATGCGCCGAAGTTTCTTCGGCGCAATCGGGTTTTCGTTGCCAGACGCACGAATATGACTAAATTTAGCCTTAAATAAAATAAAAACTACTGAGGCTAGAGGGTTGCAATTTGGTATGTTTGATGACTCGAGGGTGGACGGTCAACATACCAATTTGCAGCCCTCTAGCCTCAGTAGTTTCTAAGAGCTGAGGGCGGACAGAAAAAACTGCTGACAGGAAAAGTGAGGACAGACAGACAAAACAGGCACAATAGATTTTTTTTTTTTTACAGAAAACGAAAAGTACAAGGAAAATGCAGAACAATAAAAGTTGTGAATTCTGAATATGAAATACTTGCGGTAGAATGACAAAATACTAGATGAATTTAGCAATATTTTCATGGGATGACAATTCTATTTATAAATGAGTGATTGCTCCTTACATAATGATTTCCAAATAAATAAGAATAAATAATTTGTCACGCCATGTGATTTTTTTTTATGATTTTCTTTCTTAGATAACATTACCGTACAATATGAATATATTCCTGATAGCCTACATCGGTTCGGTACGTCATATTCGATTTCCTTTCGTCGTCTGACGTCATTAAGCGAAACTGAGAAACAAAGTGCCAGAATTTGAAATACGTACTTCATAGTCTCTAAAAAGTAAAGTTAAAAACAAGATAGCAATAGTATAGTTTCTCCCGGTTCAAGGATAAATTACTAATTAAGTCATTGGTAAGCAGCACATTGTTCTTATCAGTCAATCGCTGAAAACTTGAAAGGGACTTGTCAGCGAATTAGTAAACACACTGTATGAAAAAAACTGACTATTAACTTTTCTGTCATTGCCATTTTCTTTATATTTTTTTTATTACTTGAATATTGTAATTATCACGTGGAAATTAAATTATCAGGATTACTTTTCAATACTTGCAATAGTTCAAAAGGTCAACTGGAGTGATTTGTACTAGATCAGAATTTTTTTTTACAATTGTTTGTTTCCGAGTAGTCTGATATTTGTGACTGATATCAAAATTATCAGTTATTGTTTTATTCAAGTGTTTAGTTTTGCGATTGTTAATTTCAAATAATTAGTAATAAAAAATTTTAATTCTTCAAACGGCGTAATCTTAGAGCTTAAAATTTTCATATAATTGTTCGCATTATATTATTAATCACATAGTTGATGTTAAACATGAATCCTAATCGTATATTTCTTCCCCTTCAGGTATAGTTCTAGATGAATTTATAAATGACTGAATCTATTCAGGCAATTCTAGAACCAGGGAAATCTGTTGAAATATTAAATCATCGCAGAATTTCGAAGCATGCCAGTAATACAACACTTAATATTCTAGTGTTCACATAATATTGATTATTCAGAGTTTTCAAGGGAAAATGTATATGATGAAAATGAGTGAAGGTTAGAATACAATGTTACAGAAACATTACTACCTCAAACGTACATATTCTGGATCTTATTCACCTTCCACACCCAAACAATATCAGAATAATGTTGGACGTGTAGTTTAGTATGGGCGATTGAAAAATATGAGAGTTCTTTATCTTTTTTACTTGGAATGTACCCAAAAGTACTTGAACAAGAATTTTTCTCTATGTATCTAATTTTCTCAGCGACACATTAGCAGAAATATATCTAATGTACGACTGTTAGCTATGTTTCATTTTTTCGGTGCTTCATTTCTGTTTGGTTCGGTACTTCCTGAGAGCCTTATTAGTCCTTGTCTCTGACTTCTTGCAGTTTCTTGTCTCTTGTCTTCCACTGTCTGCGCCGATGTCTTACTTCTCTTCTCTTCTCTTCTCTTCTTCCTTCCTTCTATGCTGTGTTTTTCCTTTTTTTTTTTTGATGTGGCTCCCTTAGTTGTTTTCCATTTTTTATCCTTTATTTCTTTTTCCCATTCACGGTAGATTCCTGAACTACTCACACTGTAGACATCCTCCTTCCATTACTTTTTTTATCTTTAAATCCTCTTCATCCCCCTGTGCATTCTTCCATCTATTTCTGCATCTTCAGTGTAATTCCTACACACTTGTATTCATTTATTGTTCTCATCCTCTCTCACTGTCTGTAACACACCTCCAGGAAACCATTTCTATGCCCTTTGAAAACTGTAAGCTTCCACTCATGATCTTAATGATTATCTTCTTCATTTCAGACACATATATCTCTCCCCTTAACTTAACGTACTTATTGCGGCATTTCTACGTGTTCCTAGTATTTTCCTCGCTGCCTCGTTTTCTATCTTTTCCAACAATTTTATCACTGTAGTTGGCGGTTAGTAAAGCCCAGTAACTCGGAGTACACAAAACCACCGAATTTGACCCTTTATAATTCTGGAAACATTCAACCGATCGGAATGAAACTCTGGCTTTAGAGGTTTCACACTAAGGTCTCTAATCGTGCCAAATTCCATAGAAATCCGTTCAGCCGTTCTGGAGATCCAGATATTGGATTTCGGCGTTCAGGGGATGTGGTGGGGGCTGGGTGGGGGTGGGCTGGTGGGGAGGTAAGGGACCTAACATACCTGTAAAAGGTACAGACGAGAAACTTAGTATCTCTGAAAGCTCGTATTCTGAAGTGGTGCCTTGAGGGGTTTGTTTTTTGAAATAATGAAATTTGAAATAATGAAACCTTAATAAAAATGATCACACACGATAAACAACAGTCTAATATTAAGTGGCTATCTTCCACTCTTCCTCCTTCTGAGAGTTGTGCTCGGTTTTCTATGGTCTTGTCACTTTCCCTTAGATGTTCTTCTATTCCTTCTTCAGTTAATGCAGTTTATATATGCACTAAATGTTCATTATTGTTATTGGCCTCATTTCTTTTTCAATAGGTTTCTTTGCTTTTTTTATCATTTTTGTTTTTGACTGCTTCCATTCCCTTAATTTATTTTTGGTTTTTGCTCACCATTGTAAGTACTCTGAATCTTTCTCATTTTCTTTTTTTTTTTCCTCTCTCAAGACCTTGTACAATTTTGGTTAAATACCACCTGGCCCAGGTCTTTTCTTCATTTTTTCGTAAGTTTTTAGAAATATTTCTTCACTTTTTTTTTCCATTTAATTCCGGTTTTCACGTTATTCTTACTTTTATTAGGTCTTGCATCAGGGTTGCAGCGTCCATGTATTCTCAAGGTTCTCTGGAGAATCTTGTGACATTTCCTCATACTCCTTCTGTTATCCTCTCTTGTGTTTCTTTCCTCCCTCTTCCTTCCATTTTTGCGTCATTTTACTTCCGTGCATTTTATGAAATTCTTCCTGCCAAAATCTTTTCATATACTTGCCTTTCTTCTTTAGTTTTATTTTGTTTATAATTCTGAATCGGTTTCTCTCCCTTTTTTTATAATTTTCTATCTTTTCCTACATCTTCTTTTTCCTCTCTTCACTTCCTCTGCAACTAGGTATCCTTATGTTGCCATTCCCCTTCCCCAAGTGATTAATCTTTTTTATACGGTTGCAGGCATTGCCTATATACTGTTTATTTGCCTTCTCCTTCCTGTGAGTTTCTCTTCTTTATTCCAATTCCTTCCCCCTTTTTTCCCTCTTCCCTTATCATTCCGATCATCCAAGGTTGCTCTACTGTTTCTGTTACTTGACAGAACTTGTCTTTTGTATTTTGCAGTCATTTGTACATTTGTACATGTCCTTTTTACAAGTCTGACTATTACACACTTGGTACATGTTGAGGATAGGTCTATCCCAGCTCCAATAAATGTTTCTGAATTCGACAGGTAAATGTATGTGTAAGCGGCAATAGACTTTTACCCTTCTCCTGGTTACGCAGGTAACGTACAAAATTTGAGAAATTGGGGGCGTTATACACACACACACAAACACACACACACACACACACACACACACACACACACACACACACACACACACACCATATATATATATATATATATATATATATATATATATATATATATATATATATATATATATATATATATATACATATATATATACACACACACACACACATATATATATATATATATATATATATATATATATATATATATATATATATATATATATATATATATATATATATATATATATATATATATATATATATATATATATATATATGTGTGTGTGTGTGTGTGTGTGTGTGTGTGTGTGTGTGTGTGAAAGAGCATATTTTCTGAAACAATTTCATTATTGGTAAAACTCATACATTTTTATCCGCTATGTGTGCACACATATGTTCCATTAACATATCCAGATATCTTATCTTGGCGTGGCCATTCTGCATAAATTTTCTCATAACTAATTATGATTTCAGACACTGTCCAGAGAATTCCTGCAGAAAGATTCCCTTGTAATGGCAACGAAGGATTTTTGTAGCGTTCCTTCGGCCACAGCCAATTTTGCTTTTTGGTTTCTACTTTTCATCTGTTCACCTCAGTGTCTCACTACGTTAACTATGTTTTGCTCTAATTTTCTCCTCTGTAATATGAGCACATCCCTCTATGGTGTCCCATAAAGTCTATAAATATTACTCTCTCTCTCTCTCTCTCTCTCTCTCTCTCTCTCTCTCTCTCTCTCTCTCTCTCTCTCACACACACACACACACACACATGAATGTTGATGAAATCCCAAGAAAATATTATCAGACATGCACCATACATATTTGCACAATATTCTTTATTCTTACTACAAAAAAAGTAATCTTATAATAGATAGCCTTACTCTTAATATAGAAAATATAATCTTGTAAACTCTTTTTATGAAATCCATCCTAGCAACTTCCACTGTTGTTTAGTCCCTCTTTTTAGTTAGTTAAGGAGCGTCGTCGTCATAAAATGAGATGAAAGACAAAGAAATGGGATTACGTGAGAAGGAAAACGATAGAAAATAAGGGAACCTGATGATATGGCACCACATAACAGAACAGGATTTGTTCACCAATGATTCTTAATTATAGCAATTCTGTCTCTTTAAATCAGTTATATAGTAATGGTCCTATTTTTTTTCAGACACAGATCGATCATTCAAGAGAGAAATATCAATATAGGTCTTTCTTCTGTTATAATTATCATTTTATCTATTCGTCTTTCATATACTGATCCAGCAAAGATTCTTATATCTAAATCATCTTCTTACTAACGTGATCCAGCAATGTTCCTCTAAATATCTTTAATCTCCATTACTTTTTATTCAAATGTCAGTAAACGCAATAAAATTCGTTTCAAGTGAGTGTGCTTCAACTTTTTCATTTACTTCATAATGAATCTGGCGTGGAGACCAGAATTGTTACTCTTATTGCACATTTATGACGCTCCCAATAATCATTTTTCCTCGCTCTGTGACAACAAGTGGTGAGTTGCTCCATCACAAAGATGCCCGTCCATATGCAAATGATCAGCACCAGATAAAGATTCAGTCTTTTCCAGAAATTCTTTGGTGTTATCAAATTCGTTTTATGAAATCATTTTAATCACCTCTTCATTATGAAGGAAGTCATTTTCGGAATTAATCAGTCAGTCATCATTATAGGAGTCTGTAAAAAACAATTATCAAAGGAATATTTGCGTTCATTCAATTTCACATTTACTCTCTCTTGTCAGGAATTTCAGACTGAAATGATGGGTACAATTCTAACGAGTGTGCATCTTTCTACATTTCATTTTGTTTATCTGTATGAAATATCTTCATTTTAAATGTACTAAAATTGAGAAGTATTCTTTGTATCTGGTCCCAGGAGGAACTAAAATAAATCCATGAGCCATTTCATTAGTTCCATTCAATAACGACGGGTCTAACTCTAAGGTGTATGGGCATTCGAGGTCTTGGAATACAATATCGGGAAGGCTATGATGGTTTAAATGCATCCTTAAGAAATATTTAATCGATCTATGATCGAGTTCGGACATTAGAATATAGGAGAGGAAGGTCAATAGTGGTCTCAATGTCACTGGTGGGAATTGTTGGACATTACTCTCTTCATTGCGCCAAACCAAGGCAATGATTGAAAACAGGAATTTTTTTCAATAGCAAATTAAATCTTAATTCATTTCCCTATGGTCGACGATGTTTACATGGACATAAATACACATACATACACACACACACACACAAATATATATATATATATATATATATATATATATATATATATATATATATATATATATATATATATATATATATATATATATATATATATATATATATATATATATATATATATATATATATATATATATATATATATATATATATATATATATATATATATATATATATATATATATATATATATATATATATATATATATATATATATATATATATATATATATATATATATATATATATATATATATATATATATATATATATATATATATATATATATATATATATATATATATATATATATATATATATATATATATATATATATATATATATATATATATATATATATATATATATATATATATATATATATATATATATATATATATATCCTCCAAAAGTTTCAAGGGAAAGGAAAAATGTTTCCAGATGTTGCAAAGGAAACTTTAAAGGATATTAGCTGCTCTAATAGAAAAAAACTGATTAGTTTATTTCAAACTATCATTGTTGTCACTCGAACTTCTGCGGAAAATATTAAAGTGTTTTACAACTATACATACGATATCTGTAAATACAGATAACAATACTCTTAACCTTTATTCGATTTTTTACAATAACTATCTCACTGTGTTTGTCATTCATCCTCTGGGTATAGCCACGGTTTTAGAAACAGCTAAAGAATCCTTTTCAAAAGTACCTGTACAAGTACCTTACTTTATAAATGTACATCTATCTGAGTTTTTCTTTAAAAATTAGTGAGAGAAGATGATGTGTCAGGACTGTAAGGGGTTTAGTTTAAATTTACTGAGCAGTTCCGCTAAGAGGATTATTGCAATGAAGAAGGGCTTATGCTACTGCAGAAACCCTTCTTGTCAAAGCTTTCTCACTGAATTTGAGTCAGAAAGACGATTTGATTAAATTCTTATCACCACCTCATGAATATGCAAAGAATTGCTTCTCACCTTTCACCCCTTGCGTTAATATCTCGTTATTATGTCTAGTGGTTTCTGGTCCCCTTTCCTGCTCATTGCAAACCGCGTTTCCTTATCACACGGGTGAGGACGAAGAATAAAGATTATGACAAAGAGTAGTAAGATAAAGAGGGACGTAAGAATGAAGAACGGTGCAATTATACAGTATGATGGGGCGAGAGCGATTGGTGTTTATTTTATGAAATGAAATTGTCAGTGAGAAAAACTAAAGAAACTGTGTAACTTTCCGTACTGATGAAATCCTTTCTTCTTTACGACTGAGAAAATGCAAAATCATATGCCTAACAGCTGAGACAAACCTGTGTTGTGAAAATAAACTATCTGATCCCAATACGTAAGGCAGTTTACATATTGGGGCTAACTGCTAAATTACGAGATGTATGTCATCGTTGGTAATTAATAACGGATAGAATTTATACTTTCATACCCAAATATTATTGAATCCCTTATGTAGTGTAAGATAATTAAATGGAACAACATCGATTCACGTCCAAAAATAAATTCATTCAGTCAATCATTAAATCAGCACTGAGCTCTCGTCTCTATCTGCATCATAATTTTTCCCCTGAACTAATGCAGAAAATTATTTAGTTTGCTACTAGTGACCTTTCTTATATTCTGTTTATGTGCTTTTTTTTTACTTAGCTATTGTTTTAATAATTTTGAAAATGAGTTTAATTTATGTTAGAACTAACACTAACCCAAAACCCCCATGTTTGCGATTAAATTTTATCTTTTCGTAAACAAAAAATGTGTTTAAGGATATAATGCACTACGTACGATGAAAAAAAGAATACGCCATACCAACCCCACCCCCATGTTTGCGATTAAATTCTCTTTTCGTAAAAAAATGGGTTTAAGGGTATAATGCACTATGTACGATGAAAAAAAGAATACGCCATATATTTCATAGGGTAAAACAAATAAATGTTTTCTTCATGATCTTAGCGTCATGGTTTGCAAAAAGTAAATGATTCTCTCACAGTAATATGGTGGAACATAAAGAACACCTACTCTCTGTTGGCCTTTTGTCAAAAGGTCACCGGATCCCTCGCGTTGGCCTATTGAATTTGTCACAGAAATGGATTTTATTGTAACACATGTTGTGGGAGTGAGGTGTTGGCTTACGATGCCATATTTCATTTTGGGGATAATTTGGTACTGCAGGACTCATGCATGCCTGTGACAGCAATCTTTTTTTTTTTTTTAAGGATGGAAGTAACTTTTAAATCATTCCTTAGGTCTTTCATAATTATATAACTATGAAAACGTACGTGCAGAAATTTTATTCTCACCACAAAGGAAATTATGGCAAAAATGGAATCAAGTAATGATAATACATGCAAATAAAGTTGAAACCTGCAAAACAACGTAAACAGAAATTTGATGACTCGGATTGATTTCAAACGTTAACTACAGAATTCATTATGATTCTTTGTTTTTGACTATGTTATCTTCTTTGATAACTATTGTTATACGTAATATTATTGTATTTTGGTAATTTTTTACAGACATGGGTTTTATTGACTATATTTCATACTATTCAATGATTTAAAAAACTTACATGATTGCACAATTTTACCATAAGCAACCACAGTAATAAAGTTGATGATATTTAAGATTATAATAAATGGCAATGCAATCTACACTTCCTAGCAAATTCATCCTTCAAAACTTGTATTTTATAGCATAATTTACGGTGATAATCTTTGATATGAGATACTGCACCATGAATTACTGTTATATTCTATTCAAAAATATTTTTTCATTATACAAATTTAACAGGCAAGGATATAACATTATTCTACTGTAGCAAATTACTAAATACAGGTGATTCTATATATATATATATATATATATATATATATATATATATATATATATATATATATATATATATATATATATATATATATATATATATATATATATATATATATAATCTGTCTGTGTGTTTTGGGCAGAGTTTTTATCTTTCACAATTTTTGCTGTAGGTGATCGCCTGTGTGGCATTAATTTCTTTGATACCGACTTTTTCACATTGTTTCTCTTCTGCTTTCAGTCTTTCTTCAAAATTCTGGATAAGGACACAGTCGGGGTGTGGTTTCCATTTATTCCACTTGCCATGGTCCGTTTCTGCCTGTGCAGACTTTGTCAAGCAAGAACTAAGGACAATAGCATTCTCCATTCTATTTACAGCTCCAAGAGGACGGCAGTTTGGGTTTGGGGCCGGGGTTGCTATTACTTTTATTACAATGTTTAGTTTACTAGGGCGTGGTTAATTATTTACATTATATTTACATATGTTATTACATAGTGTAGCTACATTATTGTATCAGTTTTACATTCCACTTCTACGTCTTATTTTGCTAATCAATTTATTAATTTCTTCGTCTGTTGTGTTTGGGAGGGGTTTGTTTTGGCGATAACCTTGACCCTGACTCCTGTCCCTGGGGCGGTGGGAGGGCAGGGCCCTATCTCCTTCCATCTGGAAGGAGATAGGTCCCTACTGCGGTTTAGGTACAGGAGGCATATATAATAAGGATCACCTACATTTAGTATTTTGCTACAGTTGGATAATGTTATACACTTGCTTGTTAAGTTCGTATAACTAAAAATACTTTAGAGTAGAATATGACAATAATTCTAGATGGCAGTATCTCATAATCAGACATTAGATCCTTAATTCATACAGCTATATAAATTACAATTTTGAAGGCTAAAACTGCTAGTGTAGATTGTATTGTCATTTATATACTGTACACACACACACACACACACACACACACACACACACACACACACACACACACACACACATATATATATATATATATATATATATATATATATATATATATATATATATATATATATATATATATATATATATATATATATATATATATATATATATATATATATATATATATATTGTAATGAACTTCACTCGGTTCAGCAAGTTCTCAAATAAAATGAAAAAAACAAGGGACTGGAATGAATGGCAGCAGCTGTGACAAACAAAGGAGGAAGGAGCAGAACAAAACAACAAAATATAGCCTTAAGATTAATTTATTATATACAAGTGTACAAGGGAGTCAGGTCCAATTACAAACAAATCAAATAAACATTATACATATGAATTAACAATAACAAAGCAACAACAGTAAAAACCCAATTAAACAGTTTAAACTCAATAAAAACTCATAAACAGCAAAACCATAACAAAAACATCATGAATACATCCACGGCATACATGCAAAAGCAGCAAAATACATGTTATGGTAAACACAAAGCCAGGTAGCATAATACACACAAAAACACAGCATCATAAATAATGAAAAAGCTGTAAAATAAAGCTTACAACAAATGCCAAAACAGGCAGCAAAATACATAATACAGTAAAAGTAAAATCAATACAAAAGAGAAACAGTCCCAAACAGAAAAATTCTTAAGAGTTGTCGAGACAGTCACCATTGTCAATGAGGATGCAGACAAACAGACAAACATGGTCGAGGCATCAAGACAGCCACTGGCTGCAGAACAGGAACATCCACAAAACAGATGACTTCGATCGAGTTGTCGTGACAGCCATTTGCTCCCGGAAGGAACAAATCCTCACACCAATGACCATGGTTGAGCCATTGAAACATCCTGATGCTGCCATCAGGGAAGACATCACACTAACAGACGAAGAGGTCCTCCACCTCCCCGCCGAAGACAACAGGTAGGTAATACCTGTTCGCCCATCCAAATGACTCCCTGCTGCTCTGCTGCTACCGAGATACCAATTCTCTGTTGCTGTGAACCTGACTAGCTGCTGCCCTGGACCTGACTTGCTACTGCCCTGGACTTGACTGACTCTGCAAAAGAGCTGGTGGCAAACGTTGCCTCATACCGGCGAAACAAAAGCACAGGAGTGCAAGTAAAACAAACAAAAAAGCCACACAAGGCTGTTATAAAATTAAATAACAGAAATACCCCAATACCTTACAATAATATATATATATATATATATATATATATATATATATATATATATATATATATATATATATATATATATATATATATATATATATATATATATATATATATATATATATATATATATATATATATATATATATATATATATATATATATTGCAAAAGATGGAACCTCTTGACAAGCAACCTCACCCATTTTTACATCCGTAACATAACTGAGAAGGAAATCAAATTAATTTCAATAGTTTTAATTACTAGAAATGTGGGTGTCCACTCACCCCTTCATAAACTCTCTCTTTCATTCCCCAAAATGGTTAAGCCCTTTAACCCTTCTCTTTTTTCAAATGACTGCCTAAGGCCTTGTTTCCAGGTGACCTTCGTACCTTCTTGGCAGTGTCAGACAATGGGCAAAGGAGGAGCCAAAAAAAATAAAGAGAAAGTTGGTGCTGCCTGCCATGGCAAACCCTCCAAAAAGTTTAACTGGAGGCCATGTGGTCTATATAGAAAATGTGATGAAGATTGACCTTTTGCGCCATCTACATGGACGTGGAGGTGTAATCTCCGAGGTTATTAATAGATGATGCGGCAATCGCCAGAGAGAAAAGCACAGAATACCACCAAGGACAGATGTCCTTACCCGTGCTGACCCTTGAATCCTCCACGTGTTCAACCCCGAGGTTCAAACCTGTATAGTTTTGTAGTGGCATCCTCCCCGAAATTACCTATTCCATCGTTGGCACCCTATCGAATGAGGACACCATCATCTTGGCAAAGGTAATGTACTAGAAAAAGGTTTCTTAGCCAGTCACGATTCCTGTTGTTTCTCTGTCTGATGCAATTTCATTTCCATTGTGTGACAACCTTTAGTAATTTGTGCTGGAGCATTCAGTGTTAACGTAATTATGTATTTAGAGTTGAACTGAGTTATTTTGTACCATCTTTGCATTTCCTCAGTTCCCTTTGAGCGTCTTATTATTCTTGCAAGTAACCGTCTTACATATATTGCAGATAGGCCTCCACTGTGGAATCACTTGGCTCTATCCCATGTGCAGTTCCCCTTCAATCACCTCTGCGATGTTTCCTGTTTTGAAGACATCATCGGCGTTGAATATTTATCCTGTGTAGGATTCATTCCTTTAGCAGGCCCTTATTATTACCTGCCCAGTAATTCGTCATTCTTCTGATGTGTGTTTGTTATGTGAATATAATTATTTAAGAGAACCCTTGAGAATATGTAATCTTCCCTCATATGAAGAAGGCCTTAAGCCACATTATTTCCCTTGCTTCGTTTGTCTATGAAGTTGCCCTGATATTGAGTCAGATGTGTAATAAATACAGTAGATTTCTTGATAATGTAAATAACTCCCTGTGTTCATCCATTGCTGCTGAGAATCAGGTGAGTATCCTATTGACATTCATAGCAATATATATATATATATATATATATATATATATATATATATATATATATATATATATATATATATATATATATATATATATATATATATATATATATATATATATCACAACATAAGAAATGTGAGATATGCACAAGGGAACAGTGGTATATTTGTACATGTTAGTGAGAACAATCATGCTATCAACTGGGAAGGGGCAAAAGGATTGTATATTCTAATAATGCACTGGAAAGGAACATCATTGAATCTAGCTTCATAAAAGAAAGTTACAACCATAATATGAATATCAGTCAAGGGATGTATAAACTTGATCCTTTAATATCAAAAGAAATTTGTAAATTGTTTAAACTTTAAGGTAGGCAGTAGAGATGTATGAAAAATAGGATTATCATATTTGTAAACACAGTACGAGGGTAGTAATGTTAATGAGTTTCCAAACTCTGCCTCCATGACACCTGTCAGGTGTGGATCTGAGGTGGGTATGGTCTGTTTATCAGCAATGTCCCCTGAGAGTCTATTGTGATTTTTAGCCAAATGAGTTTTAAAGGCCACTCCTACCTCGACACCGGCCTGAGTTGAGATATGGAGCCTCTAACGGTTGTGTATGTTCGTCAGTACTGTTCTTGTAGTATATATATTTGTGACTTCTCACACTCTGTATCAGTCCTTCGTCAATGGCTTGGAAATAAAGTCGAAACCGGTCAGGACCTACACCCCGTTTCTTATTTTTCACCTGTGGTAATGTGTGATAAATGAATCACGTACAAAAGTGATAATAATCATATATATATATATATATATATATATATATATATATATATATATATATATATATATATATATATATATATATATATATATATATATATATATATATATATATATATATATATATATATATATATATATATATATATCTATATATATATATATATATATATATATATATATATATATATATATATATATATATATATATATATATGTGTGTGTGTGTGTGTGTGTGTGTGTGTGTGTGTGTGTGTGTGGGTGTGTGAGTGTGTGTGTGTGTCTTTTGATAGTTTTTATATATATATATATATATATATATATATATATATATATATATATATATATATATATATATATATATTTTTTTATATATATATATATATATATATATATATATATATATATATATATATATATATATATATATATATATGTATGTGTATGTGTGTGTGTGTGTGTGTGTGTGTGTGTGTGTGTGTGTGTGTGTGCGCGCGCATGGGTGTATGGATGTGTGCGTAAGTTCAAAAATTATTGTTAATGAAATAAAGTAGGTGTTTTCCTTGATAATTTATCTAACTCTTGATAAAGAAAATTCCCGTCCAGCCATATCAACAGTCTTACTTTGAAATCTAAATAAGAGAAAGTACAATTAGGAATTTGTAATTGCTGAATAAAACGCAGATCGTCGACGAACGGATGATTTGTATTGGAATTTTATATTTGAGCTTTTTTATCTTTTATGTAAGAAACAATAAAGAAGTGATTTCTTCTTTTTCCTTCTTTTTTGTGTGTGTTTGGGGGGGGGGGCGGCTTCATGGCTTCATCCCTGAATCATCTGTACGACAAGAAGTGTCCCGTTGACGATCTCGAAAAGAAAAAGCGACTGAGTACAGAGCTCGCTCGGTGGTGAGAATACGATGTAGCCGTAACGCGGTGCATTAGATGGCCTCACAATCACGAGATCCTTTTGCTTTGTGCAAAGACACATACTGTACACGCATGCAAACTTCCCATTTGATTATGTGATATTTGACTCAAAAGGTAGGTCAGAGAATAACAAAGGTTTCTTATTATTATCTCCTTGTAACTCGTGAACCTTTCTGTTGATGATAAGGCTGCAAAATTGAGAAGGGATGTCATCCAGATGCTTTGTCCGATTAAATACTAAAACCTAAATACTAAAACTCGAAACAAATTATATGAAGGCGGAGCGATGAAAATTTAATTCGATATCGGACGTCGATCATAATTTATAACTGAACATCTAATGAAAGACCAACGGGTAGACCCTTTTGACGATCTGACTACATTAACAAAGAAGGTCTGATGGGCATTAGGGCGCATATAGCGGAAAATAAGTGAACTAGTTTTGTAGAAGTAAAATAAAGAAAAATTAAAGATACTGAGTTGCAAATTTAACCAGTTCGTAATAACACTGAATAATAAAGGTAATAGACATATGGAATGCACGTATAAGCCTTATCTTTTCATTCTTTAATGCGACTCGGTTTTTTTTATTACTGCAATTGATCCCATAATAAAGAAGCGTGTGGATTTGTTTTGAATGTGATGCTGTGTCACTTCTTTTTCATTAATAGCGCCAGCACACGCTGCCAAGTTTGCTTTTGCTACCATGGGGTCTCTCTTCTACATTCATCGTTGTCGATGCTGCAGCCGAGAAAAAATAAGGGGCCAGGTTTTTTACCTGCTGCTGTGATGATGTCTAAAATGATTTTCGTTTTGGACGCAGCAATTTTTCCATCGTAGAGCCGAGTGGGAAGTTTCCGGATTTTCTACTTCCGTAATGGTGTCTATATGATATGTTGTACATACCGAGTCTGTGATAATCTTATTTTATAACCGTTATATCAACGTTGGAAGAGCTCTTGATAAGATGACTTATCATATTAAGCTCCACCCTTGTTCTCTTGCTCTCTCCAGGTTGGCAACGACCCATTACAGTCGACTAATCAAAAGTTTCAAGGAACATAGCCCTGATCTTTAATTCCCCCAGCTTGAATAATGATTGTGATCCCAGCGTAATAGCAATACACCTTAAGTGAGAGAGAGAGAGAGAGAGAGAGAGAGAGAGAGAGAGAGAGAGAGAGAGAGAGAGAGAGAGAGAGAGAGGAGGGAAATTGAAAAGAATGTCAGTGAAAAAGCCTAACTTTTTGTGAACTATTTCTTTACAGTATTCAGATCTGAATATATTTTACCAACAATTTAATTTTGCTCTGTTTTAAAAGAATACGATTTTTAGTTACCGGACAAAAAGAAATATTTCACTCAGACAGAAAAATGCCCAAGCAAGCTTTGCCCTGAAATGTTGAAGCTCGTTCAAAGGGAGAAGTTGTCTGTCATTAATTGAATGTTACATGCTTGCAATCACGTTAGCATACACAACGCAAGATCTTTGTTTATTATGAGAGAATGAAACATAAACTAGTATTTCAAAATATTATTGCTCTAAATATAAGACCCGTAAAAACAATATTAATTCAGGTTTTGCACTTAAAATCAGTATCAACCCGTCTCTACCATGATACCTGACTGGTAATTTTGTACCGTGAGGCTCTTAATGAATTTTTGCCACATGCACCGTGACATTAAGCCACAAATATCGTTTAATATCTCATTAACTATAACTCGGGAATAACTTACACAGAATGGGAACTATAACTGATATGTGCAAAGTAACCAGTGCGATTCTTGTATTTTCGGGGAACACCCAATTTCCATCGTACTGACCACCTTGCAGCTATTGGAAAGTCAATTTTTATCCTTTTGGTCATTTTGCAGTTTTGGGTAAAGGCCAGTTAGCTTGGTTTTGAAGGGTTGAAGTTATTTGTTTCAAAATCTATTTTTCATAACACTTGACATCTTTTAACTCTCAGCTGTTGGAAATCCCAATTTTTATCCCTCTTCACATCTTGCAGTGGTGAAGAAAGACTATCATGTCGTGTTGTCCAGGTTGCAGTTATTGCAAAGTATATTTTTACAGCATTAGCCATTTTGCAGTTTTGGGAATATCCCAAATGGGCCTATTTTGGCAGTATTGTAGCTATTGGAAAGCCCAGATTTCATCACTTTTCTTGCAGGAATCAGAAAGTCCAATGTTTACCACTTCAACCATCTTTCAGTTTGTGGTAAAACACACAATTGTGCCCACTTTGTCAGTTTTAGACCTAATGGGAACCCTAATTTTTATAGCTTCGGGTTGTGTTGCACTTTTTGGGAAAGCCCAATTTTGCTCAACATGGCTGTATTAATCACTTCAGTCACCTTGTAGTTCAGGGGAAATTCCAATTCTGCTCACTTTGAATGTCTTACAGCTATTGGAAAGTCCAATTATTATCACCCAGGCTATATTGCAGTTTTGGGGAAAGCCTAGTGTTGTTGACTTACCTTCTTGAAAGCCCAATTTCAATCCCTTTGGCTATTTGCTGGGTAACGGGAAGAAGAACTGTTAAAAGAATTAGCAGGTCTCTCTACCTGTTGTTCGGAATTAAGGATGCTGTTTTAATATAAACTTAAGGCACTCTTTAAATCTCAAATTTTATTTTTATTATTAAACAAGTATTCATAGATTACATAGAATTAGAAGGTTTTGGGAAAAATTTCCCATGACTTAAAGTAACTAAAATTCTGTTTATATATACGATGATAATGATTTGGTATATTTGCATCCACTTACACCTTCCTGTCCATACTAAGTACTTGGGATGAGTGCCCTAACCTCATGCCCTTTGCCACACCGGTTGCGACCCACAGCAGTTTACTAAAGTCTTCTTCGTTTTAACGTGCTTTTTACTGGTACAAAACTAAATCATTCCATTTCGCTCTGGAAATGACGACCTCTTGCCGCATCGTCTTGGCATATCCATAAATCAACCTAATAAGATTGCATAAATAACTGAAATCGTATTATGGTTCTCCAAATCAGATAATGAAATTCTGGCATAAGTAACAATCTTGGGAAACAACTGTGGGTAATTGTAAAGTAAATTGAAAATAATATTACTTCATAGTATATCAGAGCGAGGTATCACTTGGCGGCGCTTTTTTTCGTTTTACTGGAATTAGTTTTTCATGAGAATCTTTCTCCATGCAAATGATATCATATGCCACTCCATGGAGAGGGGTAATTGCTCACGGAGGAAACTGATTAATGTTCCTGTAATATATTTGTCATTGGTTTATATAGCTTTCGTTGTATCTTCAGCCTTCGTTTCTTTACAGAATACGAGAGAAAGGCAGAGGGAGACTGAATGTCTGATTAATGATTTCAACCGGCTGGGATGAGGATTACCTCGCCAAGGTCCTCGGGTTATTAATTATATGAGATTGCGTTATAAATTTTGACGAGAAATTTTTCTACCGTCTCTCTCTCTCTCTCTCTCTCTCTCTCTCTCTCTCTCTCTCTCTCTCTCTCTCTCTCAGCCTTTGTTGAGACCCACAACGAATGGCTAATAAGCACGTAGTACGCCTCCGTTGACATAATGAATTAGCTATGAGCTTATTAGCCATTCGTTGTATGTATGCATGTGTGTATATATATATATATATATATATATATATATATATATATATATATATATATATATATATATATATATATATATATATATATATATATATATATATATATATATATATATATATATATATATATATATATATATATATATATATATATATATATATATATATATATACAAGCATGTATAAATTGGCGTGTGTGTTGATTGCTGTGTTTGTTTCTTGTAAACAACTGTCTGAAAATAGCAATGAATACAATAAGGGATATGTTAGCATCCTTTCTCCTCTCTCTCTCTCTCTCTCTATCTCTCTCTGTGTCACACACACACACACAAACACATACATACAAACACACACATATAAAGAATAGGTTTCTTGTAAGTACTAAAAAGCAATTTTCAAATTCCGTTTTTTTTTTAGACAGTCTTTTCCGTTCCATATTATCTTTCATTTTATGCTTTTAAAATTAATTTTCTTGTTGAAGCATTAATCTTTTTCCTTCGTTACTCATTGTGATCCCAGTCCATTATGATAAGGGTCATATCACTCACTATGGGTGTTATAATATGGCAGTAGTTGAAAATCCCGCCGTAGGAAAAAGCAAGTTTAGGCGAGGTATCACTTGGCGGCGCTTTTTTTCGTTTTACTGGAATTAGTTTTTCATGGGAATCTTTCTCCATGCAAATGATATCATATGACACTCCATGGAGAGGGGTAACTGGATAATTGCTCACGGAGGAAACTGATTAATGTTCCTGTAATATATTTGTCATTGGTTTATATCGCTTTCGTTGTATCTTCAGCCTTCGTTTCTTTACAGAATACGAGAGAAAGGCAGAGGGAGACTGAATGTCTGATTAATGATTTCAACCGGCTGGGATGAGGATTACCTCGCCAAGGACCTCAGGTTATTAATTATATGAGATTGCGTTATCAATTTTGACGAGGAATTTTTCTACCGTCTCTCTCTCTCTCTCTCTCTCTCTCTCTCTCTCTCTCTCTCTCTCTCTCTCTTAGCCTTTGTTGAGACCCACAACGAATGGCTAATAAGCACGTAGTACGCCTCCGTTGACATAATGAATTACCTATGAGCTTATTAGCCATTCGTTGTATGTATATATATATATATATATATATATATATATATATATATATATATATATATATATATATATATATATATATATATATATATATATATATATATATATATATATATATATATATATATATATATATATATATATTTACAAATATTTACAAGCATGTATAAATTATGTGTGTGTGGGATTGCTCAGTGTGTGTTTTTGTAAATAACTGTTCAAAATAGCAATGAATACAATAAGGGATATGTTAGCATCCTCTCTCTCTCTCTCTCTCTCTCTCTCTCTCTCTCTCTCTCTCTCTCTCTCTCTCTCTCACACACACACACACACACACACACACATACACACACACACACGCACACACAAACACATACACACAAACACACACATACAAAGGATAGGTTTCTTGTAAGCACTATAAAGCAATTTTCAAATTTCGGTTTTTTTGAGACAGTCTTTTCCGTTCCATATTATCTTTCATTTTACGCTTTTAAAATTAATTTTTTCAAGCATTAATCTTTTCCTTCGTTACTCATTGTGATCCCAGTCCATTATGATAAGGGCCATATCACTCACTATGGGTGTTATAATATGGCAGTAGTTGAAAATCCTGCCTTAGGAAAAAAAAGTAAGTATAGGCCTATTGTTTCTGGTGGGACCCTGAGATACTGTCAAAGGACTGAGTAGAGATATTATGTAGAGGTCAGTTAAATTTCTCTATTTGATAGATCTAAGTCGCACGAAATTCTATATCACTGTCCTTTGATAATGACAGTGAAAAATACAAGCCCGAAAATAATAAGAGTTTAACTAGACCTGAAAGAAATTTCATTTGTGAAGGTGATTATGACATTGTTTTATTTATTGCTTTATTTATTCATGTTCGTTCCCCTCTCTGTTTGATCACTTTAATCACCTTCAATATATTACTTATTCAGAATTGCAACAAAGGCATTTTTGGTTTTATTGAAAAATTACTTTGCTTTTGAGGGAGCCAGACAATTTTGAGATCTTTTTAATAAACAAATTCTGTAAAATATTTTGTTCTTTCTGATGCTCAATTTTCAACATTCTTTAATTAAAGGTCCCACTTTGTACATTACTAAGGGACTTGCACAGACTGCTTCATTTAGTAGTGACGAACGAAAATGGGAGACCAGATGGCTACATGATCGACAAGATGTCTGCAATACGCATCTTACTACACGCCAACGCTGTCAGCTGATAATGATTATTGGTAATAATGACTAATAATGAGTAAATGAAAACTCAACTGGAAATCAAAATTTAAAGAAATATAAAAAAAAGGAAAACTAAAATAACAATTTACTCAGATAAGTTTATATTAAAATGATATATGCTGGAACATCAAAACCCATTTTTTTAAAGTTACGTCATTTTTACTTCAAAAGTGAACATATTAATATTAACACATTGCAATTATGGTTGGCAAATTAACATTAAGACTTGAGAGACTAAATTGAACTTAAACCATAAGTTAGACACTCAACAATTTTTAAGATAAAGAATGAAGTCTTGAAGTTAGAGTGTGTAATTTTTATATTTATTAGTCCCCTTAATTAAGATCCTTAAACGCAAGAATTTCGCAATTTCCTTAATTTCCTTTGATCACAAACTACAACTGCTCTTTCTCTCTGTTGAAATATTTTAGTTTTAAATACAGTTATAATTCATAATTTACTCAAGCACTTTATTTTAGCTTCATTCGTTTCAAGGAGACCTTTCATATCAACTATTGATTGTTATCTACGAAATGCAATTTCGTTATGCTTACCAATTCTCACGCACTTACCCAGAGTATAGCGTAGCTTCATCATATTTGTTTTATTACTGAGCATGATCACTTGATAACGTATAAATACCAAAATTATTTTTGCTCATATAAACATTGATAATACTTATTGTGTAAGAATTAACACCAGGCTTGCATTACCTAAAAAATTTCAAGTACAAAGACTATGGCGGATGGAGAGAAGGGAATACTTTTGACCAATTTAAGTGTAAGCATCAATTTTGCAATGTTGGTCTTTGACGATAACACAAAATTTAGTAAAATGGTCGTGATAATTACACAGACAGTCATTCAGTAACTTTTGATGCTCAGGATTTACACCCAATTTACTTACTACACCTCTTTATTTTTAACGATTATATATATATAACAGGAATTTTATATATATATATATATATATATATATATATATATATATATATATATATATATATATATATATATATATATATATATATATATATATATATATAGTTAAGCACATTGTATTCCTGATAAAAGTCTTATCTTTTACAATTAAACAAAATTATGCTTAGTATCTTCCAAACATCAAGATTTCGGTAACTGAAAGGACTTTCCCTTTGTTTGGAATGAAGTGTTCTGAACTTTGTTCTCTTGCAGTCAATCTCTCAAAGCTTTACCTCTCTAAGTAAAAGTGTTTCTTCTTATCTAGTTTTACATTTCACATTACTCATCACCCAGGCTACCCTTCATTGTAAATCGTTCTGCCGTATTTGTGTGATCTAGCGGTGCTTAAACTGTAACTTGCAAGGTTAACCAACCACCTGTGATGTAAGTCAGTAATAGGATATGCTTTGTGCTTTGTGAGTGTGCACCTCCCTCAGCCTAATAACAAGCAAAGAAAAACAAACGTTAGGTTAAAGCTGTATTACAGTCAGATGGGCAACTCGCGGTTAAACTTGGACCACGATACGTCCAAGCAAGTGCCGTCTAGTTCACAAGATGAATACCAGGTGATCAGAACTTTCTTTTTGGCTGGCCCAGAGACAGATATTCAGGCCACATGGAGGTCATTCGGCAAGCTAGGATAAATGCCGCTCCTATTGCCCTCTGAAATGGCCCTTGTCTAGGGGGCAATGATTGTTCTTAGAGTGTAACACCTTACTGCTTAATCTTTTTCATTCTTTTTCAGCTATCCACTCGCCTTTGACGTCACTAACGAGGTAGGAGGCTCTGCAATACTATTAGCAAGTTTCGTTCAAGGATGAGTATCCTGGCTATCAGGGTTAAAACAGAAAGTACAAAGAGTTTACGCGGTATCTGTCACACGAGCGAATCTTTTCGTGCTCCTTCATGTTATACAAAATTTCTCCCCCATAATGATCTTTTTATTTATTGTCTATATACTTTCATCGAGAGCGATCATCAAGTATTCTAGTTATTAAATTCCAAGAAATAGGATGCTTCTTCATAACAGAAAACGGTTAGTATTAACACAGTGCTATATAATCATTGTGTAATGATATATTTCATTCATTTACAATTATTGAAAAGCTTTGTTCTTCCTAGAAGAATCTGTAATCTCTTAATAATATTTTCATGAGCTTTCCCTGATTATGCGTTTGGTATTCAGAAGACTACCTTATTGTATACTTGCAAAAGTATATATAAAAACAAACTTTACTTTCACAAATACGTGCTAAGTTGACTGACTTGGAAAGTACTAGCAGGGTTCATTAGAGCAGAATCCACTTTGTTTTCTATAGTTTGAACAGACTCATTAACAAAAGCCATATTCAATTTCCCAAGAAGTGGAAGAGAGAGCGCCTAACATTTCTCCTTCACTATACTCAATTTCCATTCATGTACGTATGCAAATATGCGCTAAGTTACATGGTGTTTTTCAAGGAGTACCTGATTTTTCATGAACTAACAGTAACATAGGGGCAGTAAATATATCCCCGTTTTACGAGCTATTAGTAGAGAGTCACTTGAAAATATTTTTGAAAACGAAAACAAAGGATTATATTACATTTGTAATTAAAGGAAAGAATAAAATTAGTAATACGGGAGAGGGACAAACTTTGGAATAGTATAACACGTCGTATATTGTCGATAATGAAACAATATTTCATACAGCAACTTAGTGTGTGGACACGTATATATTTGTGCATAAGTAATTTATACACA